>NC_079899.1:5348183-5524618 GCF_024868665.1 Triplophysa rosa
GGGAGGAGATCGGCTCTGCCATATTTCCTGCCTGGCGACTGCGCAGCTCAACGCACTGTCTGACTGAGAGTGCTGAGGGCTGGTGTTTATACTCGACATTGCGCTTTGCCATGACGCAACGTCGAGTTTGCCGTTCACCGTCGTGCAGAGGGTGAGAGCGGCTGAGGTAACCCAGAGAGAGAGGAAACTCTCCTTTTGAGAGTAAGTGGGCGCCAGCCCCCCAGAGGGGGCCAGCAGATGGAGGGACGGGGCAGGAACAGTCCCTATCCGACCTCCAGAGCTGTGGCTGGGGTCGGGCCCAATGGTAGCCTCGATCCCCCTGAGGTGATCCCATGACAGTCGCTGCCCGCGGCTGTTGATGGGGCGATGGTCTCCTCTTCGCTGTCTACTGTCCAGGTCACTGGAGGGTGTTGAAGAGGACCAGGGCTGCTGGGAAGCAGATAGTGCACGGGACTCGACGGCCGAGGCGGCCGACTTGCGGCACGGAGGACTGCTTTTTACTGTCGAGAACCTCCACAGTAACACCAACCAGCCCCCCCTTGCGAGACGGGTACGTCGAGAAAGCGGACCTTCTCAGCATTACTCATCTGCGCAAGTATCGGCCAGAGGAGTTCCTCATGGACCACAAGTGTGGACATCGTCCGACCCAGGGCCCCCGTGGTCACCTTGGTCGCCCGTAGAGCGAGGTCGGTGACGGCACGGTGTTCCTGCATAAGCGCTGGGTCAGTCTTACCCTCGTGGAGCTCTCTCAATGCCCTGGCCTGGCAGGAGCCATAGCGTGGAGAGAGGAGGCAGCCTGGTCCGCCGCAATGTAAGCTCTCGACACCAGAGATGCCGAGACACCACATGCTTTGGACGGGAGTCTAGGTCGAGCCCCCCCAGGTGGCCGCCACCTACGGGCACGAGTGCACCGCGGCGGCAACTCCACCTGGGGACACCGACGCATCCTCCAGCTGTCTCAACCTCGAGGGAAGAGAGGGTGACAGAACTTTGTTTGACGTGAAACGTGCCAGAAGGGGCGTTCCAGGTCTTGCAAAGTTCCTCATGCACTTCCGGTAAACACGGCACTGGGGGCGGGCGCGGCTTGGAGCCGCGCTCAACCCGAGGCGCAATGTAGCCAGCCGCGAACGCCGGGAGAGGCAGTGCGGGCACTGCAACCCAACACTCACGGCGGCCTGGGAAAGCATGGCCGACATCTCGACATCCGCTTTTTCCTGGGCTCCACCCCCCGAGGGAGGGAGCCCGAAGAATCGTCGGAGTCGGAGACCTCTCATCATCACGCATCGTGTCCGAATACGTGATTGAGGAATAAAGATGGCGGACCGTCTTTTTGGGGAACGGTCAGACGAGCGAAACGAGGTGTGAACGGTCCGTGAGCCGTGGCTGGCGGATTATCGCTCACAGTAATCCTCATATCACCCTCGCTGCTTGCCATAGCGGACGGCAGGGCCGTAGTCCTGCCGCCACGGAACGGGGAGCAAACGAGGTGGTGGCTGAGTCCCGTGGGAACACAGCCACCTGTGACGCAACGTCTGAATCGTCACCGCCCGCAGTGCGGGCAGGACGTATCCACAACGTCTGCCCCAGCGTACTGGAAGCAGGCATTGTGTCCGTCCCCCTCCTCGATGAGTGTGTTGCACCCATGAGAACAGCGGGACAAGCCACGCTGGAGAAATTTGCTCTTTTAGAAAAGGAAATTTGCTCAAACACCTCCGGAACTGCCGAGACGCCCAGGGGAGAGTCACTGCAGGAAGGGACCGTCCGCTGTCCACGTCGTAGATTCCAGCAGAAAGAAAGATCATCCAGATCGTAGAGAAGCTCACCAGATGTGTAGGCTCTGAAGAACAAAAGGTGAATGAATGAGCACGCCGGCTTCCCTCTTATACCCGGACATCCGGGAAGGAGCCCGGCATGCAAATTTCATTCGCCAATTTTCATTGGCCTTTTCTAAATACTCAGAAGATGATAGGTTCTCAAGACAAACCCCATTCTGTCGGTTCGACACAACGCCGAGAGACCGACAGAAAGGGAACTTTTGATAGTTTCCTAATGGACCTTAAACTTAAAGCAAGGACATGCAATTTTGGATTACTACATGATTCAATGAGCCGTGACCAGATAGTGTTCGGAATTAATGAAAAATTAAGAGAGATTGTTAAGAGAGACTGAACTCACGTTGGCTGAAGCAGTGCGGATATGTCGTGCAAGTGAACAAGCTCAGCAGCATGCTAAAACGTTCAGTGACAACACAAAGACAAGTGGAAGTGACAGTTCATCTGTAGCAGCAGTGACTGGAAAAATGCAAAAATACAGCTCAAGAAAAATGAAACCTCAAAAGCATAATGAAATGTTTAATTGCAAGAGATGTGTGGCAAAAGACACCAGCCGAAGCAGTGCCCAGCCTATGGCAAAGCCTGTGCTAAATGTGGAGGGTAGAATCGTTTTGCAAAACAATGCTTTTCCAAAAGTAAACAAAGTGGAAGTGGACATGTCCATATAGTGGAAGAAACTGCCCTCAGTGACACCTTCTTTGTTGGCATGGTGGAACAGGTGGACTCATATCAAGGAAGTTCAGAGAACACGGATGTGAGTGGTGTTATAGAAGACAAGTTGATAACAGCTCTGGAATTAAATGGAGTAAACGTGTCAATCAAGCTGGACACAAGAGCAAAAGCCAACTTAATTTCTGAACAAGACATAAAAGACATGAAAATAAAGTCACACATTAATCAGAAAACCTTGCAACTCAAAGCGTACAATGAACAGTTCATTGAAACAAAAGGAACATGCAAACTCAAGGTAAAAGTGAAAAACAGCGAATATCATCTCATGTTTGTAGTGGTTCCAGATGGACACGATTCCACGATGTTGGGTGACAAGGCATGTGAAGACCTAGGCCTAGTTAAAAGAGTGTACAACAAAAAAGAAGCAAAAACACAAGACAGTGTAAATAATCTAGTGAAGAAGTTTCCTGACATCTTTGAAGGGTTTGGAGTGCTGCCATTAACGTATAAGATTCAGTTGAAAGAAGATGCAAAGCCAGTAGTTCATGCGCTGAGACGGGTCCCTGCTCCACTTCGAGACAAGCTAAAAGCTGAGCTAGAAAGAATGACATCAATGGGAGTCATAGAAAAGTGAAAAAAACACAGACAAAAAACAAAAAAAATCTTGAGCAGATTCCAACACGGGAAGAAATTATAAGTGAAATGGGAGGTGCCAAAATTCTTCACAAAACTGGATGCATCGCAGGGATTTTGGCAACTGAAACTGCATGAAGACACGACACACTATTGCACATTTAACACTCCTTTTGGCCGGTATTCTTTTTTGAGGATGCCTTTTGGAATCTCTTCAGCTCCTGAAGTATTTCACAAAGCCATGGAGCACATGATTGAGGGAATACAGGGAGTGCACGTCTATGTGGACGATATAATATTGTGGGGTTCCTCAATTGAACAGCATAATGAGAGGCTGATGGAAGTACTACAGCGAGTTCAGAAGTACGGGCTGAAGCTGAATAATGAGAACTGTCAGTTTGGAGTGAAGGAAATCACATTTCTTGGAGACAAGCTGTCAAACGGAGGTGTTAAACCAGACCAGAGTAAAATTCAAGCAATACTTAACATGCCCAGACCCACAGACAAGAAGGCTGTACAGAGAGTGATGGGGATGATAAACTTCATTGGAAAATTCATACCAAATCTCTCTTCAAAGACAGTGTACATGAGAGAACTGATGCATAACAAGTGAATTCAAGTGGACAGGCAATCATGAACATGAATGGGGTCGATTAAAGACTCTCCTAACTATGGAGCTGGTACTAACTTTCTTTGATCCATAAAAAAGGATAAAGATTTCAACAGATGCATCTAAGGATGGATTGGGGAGCGGTGCTTCTGCAGGCAGAGGGAGAAAATTGGAGGCCAGTTGCATATGCATCAAGAACGATGACTTCATCTGAGTGTCGTTACGCTCAAATAGAAAAAAAATGCCTTGGACTGGTGTATGGAGTGGAAAAGTTTCACAGCTACGTGTACGGCCTTCCAACTTTTGTGGCAGAGACGGACCACAAACCATCATTAGCCATCATCAAGAAAAATTTGAATGAGATGTCCCCAAGAATCCAACGGCTGGTGATGAAGCTTCAAAGATATGATTTTGATTTAGTCTACAGACCAGGAAAGTACATAGTACTGGCAGATGCCCTGTCCAGGGAAACAGACACAAACAGAAAAATCTCATGAGAGCTCCACAGAGGCTGATGTGACTCTTTATGTGAACATGGTTGCTGATGCTCTTCCAGTATATGATGCGAAGTCCAAGCAAATAGCAGCTGAAACAGCAAGAGACAGGGATCTACAGGTGGTCATTAAAAATCTGAATGAAGGATGGCCACGAGGAGCGTGTTCTCAGTACTACAACATAAGATCAGAGCTGAATGTTGTCAAAGGACTTCTACTGAGACAAAACAGAATTGTTATACCTCAATCACTGCGACAGGATATGATGAAAAGACTGCACGAGGGACACTTCGGAGCAGAAAAGTGTAAAAGGCGGGCCAGAACAGCTGTCTATTGGCCAGGAATGAATGGTGACATTGACAGAATGGTGTCGTGACCCTGGACACGGCAGGTCTTTGTCTGGCACGGAGGTGTGTTTGTCTTTTGTCGAGCACATGTGAGTTGTTTTGACAGTTCGTCATGTGCTCGGTGTCTACGTCACCACCCCGCCCTCGTGTCTCCCCGTCAGGCTTTCCCCTCACCGGTTTCTCATCACGCTGTTCACCTGTAGATCGTCCCGGCCATTAGTTTATTAATTACCTCTCTCTATCTCAACTGCTACCCATTAGGTTTCCCTATTTATTCCCTCTTGTACCCTCGTCTTGTGTCAGATCGTTGCTTGTTTCTTAGCCTATGCTGACTGCCTCAGACTAGCGCGTCTAGCTCTGTTAAAGCCTTGTCTTAGTCTCAGTTATAGCCTCAGTGTTTTGTCAGCCTCAGCCTTTTGTCCTGCTCTGGTCATAGTTTTGATTTTCCGTGCCTCCCCTGTTTTGGTTTATTATTTCGCCCCTCAGTTCCCGTTGGCGCTCCGGATCTCTTCGCTCTTCGGTGGTCTGGCACCTCACCTCTTACCGGACACACATCTCCGCTCGGAGGACTACGGATTCTCTCCTCGTGAGTTAGTCGGGTCGAGGTATCTCCCCGCACTTAACCTCTATGGCTGTGTCATTATCCCCGAGGGGTATTCTTGCTCTCTCTCTCTGATTCTTCCGGGTCGAGTTTCTCCTTGTGGACTGTGTGCCTTTTACCACCTGGACTATCTTGTGTTTGAACTGTGCTTTTGTTTGCTTTTGCCTTTTTGCCAATAAAATCTGTCTCTTACCCCTGCACTAGAGTCTCCTCCGTTGTGTGTCATGACAGAATGGTGTCAAGCTGTGAGATCTGCTCAAGGCATCAAGCAAAGCAGCAAAAGGAGCCAATGATCATAATTCACCCACCTTCGGAGCCATGGCAGGAAATAGGAACTGATTTGTTTGCCCTGCATGGAAAGAATTGTCTGCTAGTAATTGATTACCTGGCAAACTACCCAGAAATGGCACTCCTCCCGAATACATCTGCTGCCTGTGTTATTACACACATGAAATCAATCTTTGCAAGACACAGCATTCCACAGGTGGTCTGCAGTGACAACGGGCCGTGCTACAGTAGCAAAGAATTCCAGGACTTTGCAGTGGAGTATGATTTTAAACATGTGGCATCCAGCCCTCTATACCCCCAATCTAATGGAAAAGCGGAGAAGGGAGAACACATAGTAAAACAACTACTCAAGAAGGCAGTGAGTAGTAAAGGGGATCCATACTTAGCCTTGCTGAACTATCGTGCTTCTCCACTTGAGCATGGTTTGTCTCCTGCTGAGATTTTAATGGGACGCAAATTATGCACTACACTGCCTTACGTAACAAAGCCAAACAAAAACAGAGCCTGGAGAAAGAAACAAATGCGCCTGAAACAGAGACAGAAAGCAAAATTATGACAAGACATCCAGAAGTCTGGGACCACTGGCTACAAAGGACACAGTAAGACTTGAGGATAACAATACCTAAAATAGAAGGGCCACAGTCCTAGAGGAGGTTAGTCCAAGATCCTACACAGTCAAAACAGAGGATGGTCAAATCCTAAGAAGGAATAGTAGGAGTCTGTTAAAAACACAAGAAACAATGCCAGTGGAAAATTCTGAAAACAACGCAGACAGTGAAACATCACCTGCAACACAGGGAACATCACCAGACATAGACAGTAGAAAGCAAGATGAAGAAATACACTTACCTTTACAGAGAAGATCCAAACGCACAATAAAGCCTCCTGATAGACTTAATCTCTGAATGAAACTTGCTGATTAAAGTGAACACAGACACTTATTGGGTAACCTGTATAGTCTAGTCTGTATTATGTTTACACTGTTAACATGTTATTTTGTTGTTCTCTAAGTGTTCAGTAATTGAAATAACATCTAAAGAAAAGGGGATGTCATGATATATAAATGTATGTAGGTTCCTACTTTAACCACTAGAGGTCAGTAGAGGTTTGCTTACCTAAGGTGGAAGTTGCTCGAGGAAGTTGTTAAGCACTGCATGTGAAGATGTGAGCTGTAATAAAAAGAATCTGTTACAAACAGTCTCATCATTATAAATATAAACATTACAACGGCCTCTTAGTCTCAATCAGATTCCTTGTTTATCACTCAATGGCTGTTTCATTTGCATACTCCTCCTGTGCACTTAAACATTTATTTGCAAAACATTCCCACAATTCAACGCAAAAACCAGGGAGCGTCGATGTATAAATAAATGTAATGTTTGGCTAAATTGTTTCACAGATGTAATCAATGTGTTTTCATTCAAACTGTAAAAAATTCAAAAATTAAGTGCCCTCGTTTCTGCTTGTTGTTGGAGCGGCCTCTGGATTCATGTGCTGGAGCTGGTACCACCGCTTCAAGAGGAGTAGGAGAGCGGTGTGTAGCTCAAAAACACAATTTGCCATTGACAAACACAGGTAGTCTCTGGAATGGGTGCCTCTGAGACCACCGGGCTTAGGACAACTTGACTTGAAAAAATACCTTGGCAAACAATCCAAACAATCAACAAGGCCAAAACACAGGCTACAGAGAAATGGAAACTCCTGGCAGAAGATCAAAACCAAAGGAACCGATTCTAAAGCTTGATGTTTTATTCAGAAATACTTACATGCCTGTAGATCTACACCAATCTTAGTATCCTGTACAGTACAGTAGCTAACCACATCTGGTAAAACCTAGCTGAACAGCATACACCTAGCTGAACCACTACACAGCTAGCTCTCCTGTATGGTTTTGCATTAGTCTCTCGACCGTACTTTCACCACAAGTATCCCTCAATGCCTCAGATGGGAGAAAAGGCATTGGAAGGCATCATGATGAACACCCTTCTTACCAGGACTGCCAATGTTCTACCAACCCAGAGCTACATGCGACTGGATGACGAGTAAAGAGAACAAATGACACATGACCTGAGCCAGAGTTATGAACACAAGGAGCTGACCACCATAATCCTCTCCTTAGCACACAGCCTCATGGACCTAAGACAGGAGGTAAATGACCTAAAGCTGCAAGCCATTGAGTTCCAAGAGGAACTTGCTCAAAGCCACATATCTCAACTGTAAAGTGAGGCCCAGACCAGATTAAAGGAGTATGGTAAAATGGAGAAGATCTAAAGACTCTGACAGCCATTATGCAAAGAGAGCAGCTAGAAAAAACAGCCAGTGAGTACCTGAAGAAAAAAAATTGTGAGAGGCAGCCAGTGTTCCATTTTTTTCTTTTAAATATTTTAATGATGAAAGTATCCAGAGACTAAATTGAAGCTCTGACACAGCAGCTGAACCACACAATGGACGAACTTGACATGGTCCAAAGAGAAGCTTCAAAAAGACCAGGGAAGAGACATCCCTCTCCGTCAACTTCCTCAGCCAAGTACAAAGATACAAAGAGGGAGCCAGACCCCTCTGATTAACACTTCACCAGCCAGCATCCTAGAATTTGCTGCTACGGAAATTAATCAATTACCCTAGATCAGTGGTTCTCAAACTTTTCAGATCAAGTACCACCTTTAATAAAATTAGTTTTTCCAAGTACCACCTAATGACCACCATAGAAAATCTTATGAATTAACACTCAAATTATTAGTAGAGCTGTGAATCTTTATTTACACCTGGTCCTCCAATTCTAATGTATTATTAATAATACAATCTCTTTTTATTTACTAGCTGTTTTCAAACTAAAGAACATGTTTTTTCCATAATTTTCTAGTTAGCCAGCAGTAATAGGGGACACAAAACACTTTTCTGTAGTGCAAACAGGGCTCTGTAAATGACTTTTACAGGGATTTATTAACTTTGTGGGGACTTGCAGAAAGACTACTAACCTATATTAAAGACAAACAATGTGGAAAGAATATTTAACACAGAAGATACGTATAAATATACGTTTACTTAAACATCAAGACAACAGCTGTATATAACAAGTAGAGACTCGCACTTTACTGCAGCGGATCTTGTCAAAGCTAAAGCGCACGTCAAAACTAAATCGCCTACGCGCACTTCATTGATTTAACCCTGAGTAGATGCAGACGCGTGTTGAATTAGCGCTTTAACAACAGTTTTACACAGCGGCTCAATTGCAGAAATACATAAGAACCTTAATTTACACGCAGCTCATCGTAAGAGACAGAGACACAGAAGTGTCTGTCTGCTCCCTCTCTGTGTTTGAGCTGCCTGTCCGCACCTGAGTTACATCGACCAATTATAAATAAACAATAATTCATACAACTATATTAAAATTCCACATAGGCTGAGATGTATTCCGTATTTATCTATCATGTATTAAACATTTGAAATTGTCTTTAAAACACGTAATGTAAATTAAAATATAGAGTTTTAAATTTTCTGTCGTGTCACGTACCACCAGAGGTCTCTTCAAGTACCACTAGTGGTACGCGTACCAAAGTTTGAGAACCACTGCTCTAGATTATCTCTGATATGGTACATGGTACAAACCCTTAAAGTACTTAAAAGACTGGCTAGAATCATTGACCACTTTGCACTAGGGGTGGGCGGAATGACCATAGATCTATTTCCTGAAATGAGTTATTTCACAGTAAAAACATATTTCACGTTACCAATATTCCATTATGCATATATACTGTTAAAATCTTTCTCAGATTTATTTAATTTTTATTTATTTATTACAATTCAATTAATTGCTCGCCAAAATATTGGCAATGCACTAAATTATGATTGTATGAATTATGAAAATGCACTAAATATTACAGGTTCTAATATAATGTGAGATTTTTACATATTTATCTTCTAGGCTATATCATATGTATAGAGTAATGTATAGAGTAGGAAGATAGGCAATGTGTATATATGCAATATATGCACAAACACCTGGTGTTTATAAGGTGTTCTCCAGTTCTTCTCTTTCTATCGGTGACACAGTTTTAGTGTGTTTCGGTTCTTGTTTTAAGCCTTGCTTATTCTCACTTGTCTTTGGACCGCTCGTGTTGAACATTACAGAGTAAAAGAAAGTCAAAAGTACTGATATAATTAGTCATTTTTTAATGTGTGAATTAATTTACATGTTTCTTGTCATAACATCTAACTTGCAGCTCGTTTAGCTAACCTCGCCATGGAAAAGTCAGATTTTTGTGAAATGTCCCCTTCAGGAAAAAAACATGACTCACCTTCAGTGTAAGGAAATGTGTGTGTGCAAGGCTGGAAACCAGTTAACCTGGAAACCAATTGGGCAATGATCAACTGAGAAAGCTGAAGCCATCTAACGAAGGCCAAGACCCAGGACAAAGAAGGAGATGAGGTCCTTCCTAGAGATGGAGCACCGAGCACTAACATGGATCAAGACGATGAAGGACCGCAACTCCAAAGTAATGCAACGGTATCTCAGCCTTTAAGCCTCAGGTTATAGGTTCAAGTGGCAGCACTGACCCGGACGACATACCTGCCTGTTGCGTTACCTGCACAGTGTGCAATCAAGAGAAGACGGAGGTGATAAAGTAGACATCCCCGCTGGGTACAGCGTACACATACACTTACTGCACCACTTACATGCCACACCACACACTTACCTGCCCCAAATGCCCATGCCCATGGACAGTTCACATGTTTTATTTCCCTTCTGCAGTTTATAATCTTAATCATATGTTGATCATGCCCGTGTCCTGTTATGCTTGTTGTTTGTGTGCTTGTGTCAATACTGGTGTAGTCTGACATATGGATTGCACCAGCCAAACCAAACTGCTTGCAGTGTCCAAATTCAATGGCATTAACATGTTCTATAAGTGTAATTATATAATTATTTTTATGGACTTCAATTAGTCACTTTTAATTGTAAAATGACTGTGCAATACTTTGCATTTGGTTTTCTTTTGCATATACCTTACATTTTTACTGGTAGATGTGTACATAATTTGGTGCTTTTAATAAATTGCAACTTGCACGGCAGTGTTGTTGTGAGTAGAGCCATCCCTCTTTTACTCTCACGAACCCTCTGACTATATAAAAGCAGTCCACAGGGGCCACTTTGTGGCATCTGCAAAATTGTAATTGCAAAATAGAATTTATTTTTTACCAGTTGAAAAAAAACTGGATACCAAAACTCCCTGGCATTCATCTTTTTCTTCAATACCAGTTCATTGTATAAAACAAGTGATATGGCCATGATAGTCATTTATAGATCTGGAATAAGGACTTCAGTGCTTTTGATTTTCTTTGTCTTTTTTTGTATGATAAAAGCACACGTGTTTCTCTTACACTGTACAGTAGCGCACATTCAAATAAGCAGAGTTTAAAAATATGTAATTCCACTGCCTTAAAAAAGTTCCAATAAAACCTTCCATTTTTAAAAAAATAGTGATGGTTTTACTTATGTTGTATGTTTGTGTTGTTTGTTGTAGGGTGGAGGACAACATAAGGGTGTTTATGGAAGACCCTGATTCCGAGGCAACATTAGACGTGGGACCTGATATGAGGAAAATCAACCTTTGTTTCTCGTTGCTTAAGGTAGCTAAGGTGCTTAAGTTCTTGCTAAAAATGGTATTTTGTTTTGGTCTTTACTGTCTCATTCTCTATCATCACCAATGCCGGTAATTTTTCTTTATTACAGTATATAGCCCTCCTGCCTAACTAGAGCATTAGCGAACCCTTAGGGCCCTCTAGGCGTTCAATAAATATTTAAAATATTTATATTAAAATTAGGGCTGTCAACTTTAACGTGTTAACGCATGCGATTATTTTTTTCAAATTAACGCGTGAGAAAATATTTATCGCAATTAACGCAGCATCCGTTTGTTTTGACATCCTTTGTCTAGCATTACATTATGTAATCACGCTCTTATTCGTGTACAGGCTTTTAAACCACTTAAGCGCGATTTGAAACAGTTGCTTTGAGGCGTTCAATGTAGATAGACAGCTTCTAAACTGTTGGACGCGGCAAAACGCAACGCGAGGTCCAGTCTGGTGTGTACAGTAACGGCTGCGTCGGTGAATCTCTGTCAGACAGCGCATCCGTGTTAAGTTCTCTTTCGTGCTTGAATGGATAAAACCACACAAGATTATGTCAGAAAGCCCGTTTTGTCTAGCATTTTCTTAAGCACAGACTTCAAAGTGTAAAATAAAATCTTAATGAATGCAAAGAGTTGTGAAAATGGGAGTGCGGTGACGGTCAGATCTGCGTACTAAGACAGCTCTTAAAGGGGCCACTTTCTTAAACGTGCTGCTGTGACTCCTGTCACTAATGTTAATCAAAGAACAAAATAAAAGAAGAAATCAATGTGATTTTATAGCTTTAATGAGAATTCTTCTGCATTTAACTTATAATTTAGCATTAAAGACTGTAAAGTGTCCTTCAATTTCCTACATGAGCTCTCAATTATACTGTTGAATGGCTATAATTAATGTTAAAATAATCAATTTAATAGAGACATCAGTTACAATACTAATATCAAAATGTTAGCTTTCATGAAATGATGCTGTTAAAGAAATATGTTGTTTCTACATCAATTTGAAGATTAAATGTGAAATTATTAAAATGTAAAAGTATATTTTAAAATATAATAGTTGTGTGCGATTAATCGTGATTAATCATAGAAAAAATGTGTGATTAATCCGATTAATTTTTTTAATCGATTGACAGCACTAATTAAAATATAAAATATTATATTATTAAAAGTTAAAATATTGTTTTCAATAAAGGTCGGCCGATTTTCCCTATTAGGTGTGTATATTTGACTTCCTGGATCGATGCTGACTATATCCACGTGAGATTTCAAAGTTTCACAAGAGTAATTCAAGATCCTGGAGCAGTCGCAGTTCTGTGATGTCATATACACTATGTGCGCAGCCTGCGCATGCTACACGAAGTCGAATACGTGCTTATGTGGTGGGGAGCTTCTATGAAGCTACCGATGATAGAACAATAGTAAATCAATGAGAGATATTAATTTTGAGTGACAGTAAAACTGACCAATCATATCATCTTTCTAAATGGGCGCGCTTTGTTTTTGTTAACTTTAAGGCGATTTCCTGCATCTGGGGGGTTGTTCACCAGCAGTCTCGTAAAATGTAGGGGTGTTCGATTCCAGGTTTTTTGGAGTCAACTCCGATTCTCGACTCCCAGTTTTGGAGTCGATGGAATCGACACTTCGACTTCATTTACTGTCATTCAAAACGGGGTCAGGAATATGAATATAAAATAAATGAATGTAACTTCACATGTTTGGGAACTTTTGACGTTCAACCAAACTCTGCATCTCCAAAGTCACTAACAAATACACATGCATTTGTGCAACGAGCACACCTTCACAAGAGAGTTTTTGTGCTGCCAGTTACCCCTTTCTGGTCCTAAACCGATGTGGTTTTCCAAGCGCACGCAGCACAAGGACATGACGGCCCAGGTCTAACCGTATAGACTTATGGTAAAGCTAAGAATTTTTATATTGCATCGATTTTGCAGTCACAGTTACCATCACACAAATATATACTGTATGTTTTGTGCTTAAAGACACAGCATTTCATTGTTTTGCATTAAGGCTCCGTAATTGTGCGCTAAACAAGCCTAAAACTTGTTTTATATATTTTCGTTTAAGAATTCATTAATATATTCACCCTAGGCTAAGTTCAACACTTTTTTAAAAAAGGAGAAAAGCCGTTGACCCTACCTTGTGTTCTTTTCTTAATGTAACTCATTGCCTTTCTGTGTTTGGCATTTAACAATAAAAATATTTATAAAGATCAACTTGTCATTTTAAAACTAACAATGTATGCAATAATAATAACCCAGCAACAAGAACTTAATATATGATTTTTGACTTCTGTTGCATATTTTTTACGTTTTTAAGTTGGATGAAACGCTTTATAATTTGTTTCCACAAACTTGATTTTGATTTGTGTCCAGACTCACGTTTAAGCATAGCCAGGGATGTGATTTTTCCGTATAAATATGGATTTCTGTATTTTTTGACCTCGCTGTGATCACCCGCGTAAATTGCATGAATTCAATTTATTTTAATTTGTGATGGGATTGCGCAGGGGCTGATTAAGGTGGTCAGGGGCCCCTGGGCTGCTCTTTGGGTGAGGCCCCCCTTAGGTGCGTTTCACGCTTGCAGTTTAGTTCGGGAGCACAGTTTGCATGGAAAATCTCTAATGTAAAAGCTCATGTGTGCACCAGGGTACCGAACTTCAATAAAACACATGTAAAAGATGATAGTGTTGGTAATTTACCTTGGATTTGAGCAAGAGTGAGCCTGCATTGTTTTACGCGTTGCGAGTGGAATCAGATCGGCAAATGAATGGTAATACGATGTTTCCAGATTTAAAAATAAATGATAAATAGTCTGTTTGCAAGCAGCAGAAAGCTCTGTAAGGTGCTGTGTCCACTGAGGCATTTCTGCTGGCGCACGGCGTGTTTTTCAATTGTTTCCAATGTAAACAAGAGCGCTGGCGCTCTGCGTTTATTCCACGCTCAGCGCCGGACCTCTGCGTTTTTCCCACACTCCGCCAGCGTTCGACCGGGTGCCCAGAATTGAAAAATGTTCAACTTGGGGCAGAACGCTGCTCCTGCAGCGGCCGTTTTCAGCCGAGCTCTTGGCATATTCAGCAGCGTAAAAGCGCCTCGGTGGACACCAGAGGTGGGTAGTAACGCGCTACATTTACTTCGTTACATTTACTTGAGTAACATTTTGGAAAATATGTACTTTTTAAGTAAAATTAAAAGTGTGTACTTTTACTCTTACTTGAGTAAATTTCTAATAGAAAATCTGTACTTTTACTTCGTTACATAACTTACATTGCGTGACGTTCCTTCGTTCCTTCGTTTTAAAATATGCTTTTTAAAACGTGTTGTTTATTTCAAGGTTGTCATCTCTTTTTAGGGGCATTCCCGAGTGATCGATTCTTTTGAGTCGATTCTTTTGAAAGCATTAATTGAACAATGGGCAAAACCACTTGAATAGGCTAATGAATCAGTTCAAATGATTGTTCAGTTCGCAGCACGATCTGAATCATCTGAAGCAGGATTACTCACTCCTCGTAGCGCGAAAACTTAAGAACACGTAGAACACAAAGAGCGTTGGATGAAGTGGATATGAATCTATATCTATAAAACTGCAAATGTGTCATATTGTTTGCCAGCAATGATAAATATGCGCGCACCCGCGCGACCTGTTCGTCAGACACCGCAACATGTGCGTTACCTGTCAGACACAGAGACGTGGGCTTGCAGAAATATACATTTGAAGAACAGAAGGAAGAAAACTTGTTGATGGGCGTGTGGTTCACTGTTTACTGTTTGTTTACAAGTAAGAGCGTTTCACAACACACACGTGACACAACACGAGAAAACATGAGCTTTGTTCAAAAATGTGTATTTCATTTAAGAGAGCACTGCAGATGTTCTAGATCATCTTAGGAAATGCTCTGAGTTTAGTTCATGCTTTAGTTTGACATGGTCTGTTATTCTAAATAAGTTGTGTAAACTACATTGACATCAGGACTAGATGAAATTTACAGAAATGCTTGTCTCTTCTGTGTTTGTCTATTCTTTAGTTTCTCTAGTATATTGCAAAGATATCTGCTTATGGTAATTACAAATATTGATTAAAATGTAATATTAAAATATTGGCGTTAATATTAATTTTATGTAGTAGGCCTATATAATCAGATACAAAGTAACTAAGTAACTAGCTACTTGAGTAGTTTTTTCATTGCATACTTTTTTACTTTTACTCAAGTAATTTTTAAACTAGTGACTTTTACTTTTACTTGAGTAACAATTTCTCTAGTTACTTGTACTTTTACTTGAGTAAAGATTTTGGCTACTCTACCCACCTCTGGTGGACACAGCCCCTAAGCGAAAATACAGACCAAGTGTTGTTTGCGCTGCGCATAATAGCATCAAGTGAATAAAAAACACAATATATTGACCCGTGTTCTGTTTACTATCATGTGTCATGCACGTTATGACGCAAGATGAATGCAAACACACCTGGGTTCGATAGAATCAAGCTGAGACACAAATCAACGCTGGCGTCAGAACAATCGCACTCGGATACACACATCAAATACTACAGTGTTTCCTCTACATTCCTGGCTTTGCAAAGGCAAACACCATGATAGCACAAGCTCCAGTTTTATACAACTATACGTGAAATATAAACAGCCCCTAAAAACGCCTCTGTGGATCTTTACTGAGACACAAACCACTGTGCATTATTTAAACTGTGTATAAAACAAAGCCATAATTAAAAACCAACCTGTATAATATGCTTGTCATTGTGGAATAACTCCCTGAAATATTACCTATGACATGATGAGCTAAGTGCTGCAACAGCTAAGGATCCCGCTGCAGTTATTTCAACCGCAGCACCGAAGTTAGCCAATGCGAGCTGCCAGCCTCCTGCTGCTATCTTAGTCGCGTTGTTCTTTTAACCTTTGTATTTTCCGTTTTTGTGCTCCATTGAATCAGTAAGTAATCAGTAAAGTATTCAGTAAATCAGTAAGGATAATTGAATCAGTATGTAGAATGTGAGAACCAAATCAGTCCTGTTTGTTACTAAATCATTCAGACTGGTTTTATCAACAGCATTGTCTAATTCACTAAAATGAACTGACACAAATAAACGGTTCACTTACGAATTGTACATCATTACATCTCACCTGGTACAATTTTAAGCAGATTTATATGATTACCAAGTAAATTTCAATAGATTATTCACATAATGTTGTTTCAAGGCTTCCGTTTTGTTTGAATTTCATTAAATTCAATTTTTCATTACTCATCGATGACTGCAAAAACATTCATTCATGGAAATATTATGTTACAACTTTAATATCGAGGTGAGTAAAGGATGAAAGTTCTGTTTAATGTTTCATTTATTATAGCTAAATTACACCAAATAGCGTCTTTTTTTCCTTTTTATTATTTTAGCATTGTTTTTATATATTTTTGATCTTACAAGCACCTTATATCTACAGAAAAACTGATTAGTGTGTCTGTGTTCAGTTTGGCTGCCTGTGCGTGCAACCAGATGACGTCATCAAAAAAGAAAATGGCGGCCTCCTTAGGTTAAAATGAGCATTACATTTAGGGTTTTTGTAAAGAAATGAAAATATTTGATATGTTTCTAATGACAAATGCTAGTAGTTTAAGGATATTGCAACGTATTAAGCCATACATCTCTCTATACCCATGGTTGTTTTTAAGATTTCAGTACAGACCATCTGCTTGTTTCTGTTTAGACATACAGTATAATACAAGCAAACATGTTTCCTATCTCTCCAGGCAAGATTACAAGATAGACCCATTGCTCAAAATAGGGCAGATGATGGCAGCAGTACTCCTTTCACAGGCTTGTCTGATGAAGAAGACAGTCAAACACAAGTCAAGAAACTGAGAGACATGTTAATCCAGCGTGATAATGAGATTAGTATCCTTTACCATGCTCTCACTATTATGGGGGCGTTTTTTTGCCGGACAGGGCTTAAGCCTAGTCCCAGACTAATTTATATGTTAGAGGTGTCTTAATCGAAAACAACTTGCACTGACATATCTTAAAATATATCAGTGTGATCATTTTGTCTCAAGATGCCCACCAGTAATGTTTTTTTGTAAAGTTTGTTTTTAAAAACGACTTAAATATCCTAATTTAACGAAGGCCTAATCTCTGTCCGGGAAACCTCCCCATGGTGTTGTTTATATTGTGCATTTAAATACTCACTGAACGTACTACTTACCTTCATGCCATCCCTTATGTTCTTTTCAACATGAAGATTTTTTTGTACATATGCCATTGCTTTGTTTGTGGGTATGATGTTGAAGCTCCAAGAAGCACATCCATCCACTATAAATCTGATTGGTTCTTGTTTTTCTCGTGATGGAATAATGAGAGTCACAAGACATGCAAAAAACACTGAGATTTATATTTGACCATATTTGGTTGTGTTTGTTTTGGTTTCAGATTTGCTAAATAACTTAAATATTAATCATTTTTACACACACACCTAATGTTTTGCTTTACAGTTTACATTTATGCATTTACTTTACACTTTTGTCCAAAGCGACTTGCAAAATTGAGTAAACTATAGAGTCTTGAGAAGTATAGTTCTCTCACAAGTTACCAGGATTCACAAAGTGCTGAATTTGACCAACAGGGAATTGTGAAGCTGAATAGCGGGAGAGTGATTTTTGCAATCAATGCAATAGTCCAGCCTAAAAATGACAAGGCCCTGGACAAGAAGTTGTGCAGCATGCTCAGTGGGAAAAGGCCCAATCTTCCTGATATTGTAAAGTGCAAACCGGCATGCCCGACATGTTTTTGCTATCTGCTCGGTGAAGGACAGCTAGTTGTTGAAGATTACACCTATAGATTACACCTATTTCTAGCTGTACTGGATGGCTTGAATAAGAATGGTCCAAGCACTGATCCCTGAGGGACCCCAGTGACCAAGTGAGGAGCCTTGGATATATTACCTCTTCACCTTTCAAACAGCCTGCGCCAGTGCCAACGCCTCATTTGGCCTTAAGATACTACTGTCACGATTTACCAAATCTTTATTTCATATGCATTTGTAAGAGTTTCTCTTTCATGTGCTAAATTTTTGATGTGGTCTACATATAATCTTTAAACTTTAACCCTCTGGGTTCTGAGGGTGTTTTGGATCTTACAGTATATTGCTGTATTCAGTACAAACTGTTCTACAATAATATGCAATCAAGGTGTATGTACATTGTTTCATTTCTGAGAAAATTATGTTTGTGCATGTTTAGTACAACAAATGTTTAAGTCACTAAAATAAAGTCAGAAAACACACACTAAACATATATTCCCAAGACTTTTAAGCAAGTGATGTTTTAAACGAGAGATTTAATCTTAAAAAGATGAAAAACAAAACATTGTGCTCACTCATTCACAAAAAACAATATAGTCATTTAAAGGGATCCTTCACCCAAAAATAAAAAATTCTGTCATCATTTACTAATCTTTAAATTGTTCCTAATCTGTAAAAATCTCTTTGTTCTGATGAACACAGAAAAATATATTTGGAAGAATGCTTATAACCAAACAGTTCTTGGACCCCATTGACTACCATAGTAGGAAAAATTACTTAATATTTTTTGTTCTGTTGAACACAAAAGAAGATATTTTGAAGAATGTAGGACAGCAAATAGTTCTTGGGCACTTTTGACTACCATTGTAATTTTTCCTGCTATGGTAGTCAATGGGATTCAAGAACTGTTTCCTTACAAGTATTCGTCCAAATGTATTTCTCTGTGTTCAACCAAACAAATAAATTTATACAGGTTTGGAACAACTAGAGAGAGAGAGAGTAATTCATGACAGAATTTCCATTTCCCTTTCTGTCGGTCTCTCGACGTTGTGTCAAACCGACAGATGGGGTTCGTCCCTGAGAACCAATCGCTTCCGACTTCTTAGAAAAGGCCAATGAAAATTGGCGAATGAAATTTGCATGCCGGACTCCGCCCCCGGATATCCGGGTATTAAAGGGAGACGGCGTGCCTCATTCATTCACCTTTTCTTCTTCGGAGCCTTCGCTCATGATCAACAGACTTCGCTTCAAGTAGCAACTACAAGACTGCCGGCTCTACGACGTGGTGCAGCGGACTGTCCCTTCCTGCAGCGACTTCCCCTGGGCGTCTCGGCGGTTCCAGAAGTGTTCGAGTTTTTTCTCTAAAAGAGCAAATTTCTCCAGCGTGGCATGTCCCGCTGTTTTCGTGGGTGCAACACTCTCATCGAGGAGGGGGACTGACACGATGTCTGCTTCTAGTACGCTGGGGCAGTTTTTGTGGATACGTCCTGCCCGCACTGCGGGCGGTTGATGATTCAGACGTTGCGTCACGGGTGGCTGTGTTCCCACGGGACTCAGCCACCACCTCGTCTGCTTCCCGTTCTGTGACGGCAGGACAACGGCCCTGCCGCCCGCTACGGCGAGCAGCGAGGGTGATATGAGGATTATTGTGAGCTCTAATCCGTAAACCACAGGCTCGCTGACCGATCGCACCTCGTCTTGCTCGTCTGACCGTTCCCCATGAGACGGTACGCCGTCTTATTCCTCAATCAAGTATCGGACACGGTACGTGATGATGAGATGTTTGTTGCAGCATCGGAGGGTGACTTACTGGCATCAGACTCCGACGATTCCTTGAAGCTCCCTCCCTCGGGGGGTCGAGATCAGGAAGAAGCTGATGTTGAAATGTCAGCCATGCTTTCCCGGGCCGCCGGCATTGGGTTGTGGTGCACCGCACTGCCTCTCCCAACGCTCGCGGCTGGATACACGGTACATCAGGCTTGAGAGCGGCTCCAAGCTGCACTCGCCCCCAGTGCCGTGGTCCCCCGGAAGTGCATGAGGAACCTAGTACGACCTGGAACGCCCCCTTCGGCGCATCCACGTCAACTAGTTCCATCACCCTTTCTTCCTTCGATGGTGGGGCAGCTAGAGGATACGTCGATGTCCCCCAGGGGCTCGACCTAGACTCCCGTCCAAAGCACGTAGGCTTTTCAGCATCTGAGGTGTCGAGAGCTTACTCTGCTGCGGGCCAAGCTGTCCCCTCTCTCCACGCTATGGCCTTCCTGCAGGCCAATGCGCGGAGAGAGCTCCACGAGGGTAAGACCGACCCAGCGCTTATGCAGGAACTCCGCGGCTTCACCGACCTCGCTCTCGGGCGAACAAGGTGATCGCGCGGGCCCTGGGTCGGGCGATGTCCACAGTTGTGGTCCAGGAGAGACACCTCTGCTGAACCTTGCACAGGTGAGTAATACTGAGAAAGTCCGCTTTCTCGATGCACCCATCTCGCAAAGGGGGGGCTGTTTGGTGATACTGTCGAGTTCGACAGTTAGGGAGCAGACAGAGGATATCAAGTATGTCCTCCCCAGCCGCGACTCAACCACCCTCTGGCCGCCGAGATCATGTGCACCGTCTGCTTCCCAGCAGCCCTGGACCACCACCCCATCAGCAGCCGCAGCGAAAGCCAAAGCGGCCCTCATGGGAAGACCCCAGGGAGATCGAGAATATCTTCGGGCCCGACCCCAGCCATTCCATTGCTGGTGGTCAATCCGGGACGGTTCCTGCCCCATCCCAACAGCCCATTCTAAAAGTTTTCTCCCTCTCTGGGCGTTTATCACAGCCGCTCTCACCCTCTGCACAACGGTTTTCGTCAACTCGACGTTGCGTCATGGCGAGACCCAATGTTGAGGATAATCAGCAGCCTAAGCACTCTCAATCGACGGTGCGTTGTGCCACATCATCGTCTGGGTATTATCACAGCCGCTCTCACCCTCTACACGACGGTGTTCGGAAACTCAACGTTGCGGCAAGACCCAATGTCGAGCATAATCATCAGACATCATCGCCAGGCAGGTAAATCTGCAGAGCCGATCTCCTCTCCGGGGGTCCCCCCCACGGCGAGGGATCCGCACTGCCAGCCATCGAACCACCCCCGGGAGGTCGATGAAGCAGAACGTACCCCTAGCCTCCCTGTCGGTCCCTGGGAGCCTAACAAGAGCTTCCCAAACCGTCACGGTGACTACGGGATGCGGTCCGTCTTGGCTACGCGATCCAACTCCCTGGACACCCGCCCGTGCTTCGGGCCGAGGTCGCCACCCCTCTGGTGAGGAAGCGATCGTGCTCGTCCCTCTAGCCGAGATGTTCAACGGGTTTTACAGCCCGTACTTCATCGTCCCCAAAAGAGCGGGGGTCGCTAGATCTGCGTACCCTGAACAGGCACCTACTCAAGCTGCCGTTCAGGATGCTCACGCAGAAGCGCATCCTGGCATCTATCAGATGTCAAGATGGATTCATGGCAATCGACCTGAAGGACGCTTACTCTCATGTGTCAATTCTCCCTCGTCATCGCTCGTTCCTACGGTTCGCTTTCGAGGGTCAGGCATATTAGTACAGAGTCCTCCCCTTCGGTCTGTCCCTGTCCCCACGAGTCTTCACGAAGATCGTGGAAGCCGCCCTCACTCCCCTCAGGGAGAGAGGTGTGCGGGTACTAAACTATCTCGACGACTGGCTCATTTGACACACTCGTGAGATCTGTTATGTACACACAGGGACCTAGTGCTTCGGCACCTAGATCGATTGGGACCACAGGTCAACCGAAAAAGAGCAAGCTCTCCTCTGTGCGGAGCATCCTCTTTTTTGGTATGGAACTCAACTCTGTCTCCATTACAGCGCGACTGCGCTCAGTCAGTGTTGAACTGCTTGGGTTCAAGCAGTCAGCGGGAAGAGGCTCCTGGGCACATGGCATCCTCGACAGTGGAGATACCCCTCGGGTTGATGCACATGAGACTGCTCCAACACTGGCTACAGAGTCGAGTTCCCTGGAGAGCGTGGCACACCGGCAGCAGGTGGATGGTGATTACGTTTTTCTGCCGACGCTCCCTAACCCCTTGGTCTTCAATGACCTTTCTTCGGATGGGGGTCCCTCTCAGGCAGGTCGAGACTTGTCAGTGTCGCAGACGCCTCCCTGCAGGGTTGGGGTGCCGTGTGCAACGGGCACGCAGTGTCGTGGTGATGGACGGGCCCCTGCCTGCGCAGGTATGTCAAATTGCCTAGTTGTGGGATGTGCTACCCGCACTGAAGGGGTTACAACCTCTCGTGCAGAACAAGCACGTGCTGTTCCGGTCGGACAGCACAACTGCCCTAGCGTTTTTAACCGCCAGGGTGGCATTCGCTTACGGCAGCTAACACGACTCGCCCGACGCCTCCTCCTGTGGAGTCCGCAGGTGAGCAGATCCCTGCGAGCCACACATATCCCAGGCAACCTGAACCAGACAGCCGATGTGCTCTCTCGTCAGTTGACGCCTCACGGAGAGTGGCGACTCCACCCCCGCGCAGCCAGCTCATTGGGTACAGTCCGGGCGGGCTCAGGTAGACCCCTTCGCCTCCCTGGACACCACCCATTTCCCGCTAAGGTACTCCCTGCCTCGGCACGGATGCTCTAGCGCACAGCTGGCCGTGGGACAAGCGGAAGTACGTCTTTCCCCCAGTGAGCCTCATTGCACAGACCCTGTGCAAGGTCAGGGAGAGGAGCATCAAGTGTACTAGTTGCGCCATACTGGCCCAACCGGACTTGGTTCTCGGAGCTAATGCTCTTGACGACAGCTCCCTCCTGGCCGATTCCCCTGACGAAGGACCTGCTTTCCCAGGGGAAGGGCACGTTATGGCATCACGGGCTAGACCTCTGGAACCTCCATGTCTGGCCCCTGGACGGAACGAGGAGATCCTGAGTGGCCTAACCCCTGCGGCGGTTAAGACCACTACTCAGGCTAGGGCCCTGGCCACTAGGCGACTATACGCCTATAGTGGTGCCTCTTCTCATCCTGGTGCTCTTCTCGAAGAGAAGACCCGCGGAGTTGCTTGATCAAGTGGGTGCGGTCCTCCCAGAGACTCGAGAATAATCTCTCCCCTTCCACACTGAACGTGTATGTAGCCGCTGTTGCCGCTCATCACGACCCAGTTGCTGGTAGTCTCTAGGACAGCACAACCTGATCATTTGGTTCCTAAGGGGCGCGGGAAGGCTACCACCTCACCCACGCTCCGTACCCTCTTACGACCTTGATGCGGTCCTGGAGCCCCTCGGAGATGCCGCTCTTTCTCACTTCACGATGAAGACGGCTCTCGGGAGGACGCTCAAGAGGGTAGCGGACCTACAAGCATTCTCCGTGTCCACAGATTGCCTAGAACTCGGGCCCGGTTATTCTCACGCTATCCTGAGACCCCGGCCCGGCTACGTGCCCAAAGTTCCCACCACTCCCCCGAGACACCAGGTGGTGAACTTACAGGCGCTCCCCACCGGGGAGGAAGACCCAACCCCATCCGTGTTGTGTCCAGTACGCGCATTGCGCCTCTGCTTGGACCGCACGCAGAGCCGCAGAAGCTCTGAGCAGCTCTTTGTCTGTTTTGGAGATCAGCAGGGAGGGCTGTCTCAAACAGAGATTGGCGCACTGGATCATGGACGCCGTCACTATGGCGTACCTGTCCTAAGATCGCCTACGCCCACTGGGTGAGAGCTCTCTCCACACGGAGTACAGCCTCCTCGTGGGCACTGGCTCGAGGCGCCTCTCTGGCAGACATCTGCAGAGCTGCGGGTTGGGCTACACCCATCACCTTCGCGAGGTCCTACAGCCTCCGCGTAAAACCGGTATCGGCTCGAGTCTTGCAGGCATCAGGCAAGACTGGCGGCCGGTAGGGTGTACGCCTATGACAGTACCTTCCCCCCTTTCTCCTAAGGGGGTCAGCGTACTAACTAGCCTCCCTTCTTCCCCCACTGGGTGAAGAACAGGCACTCCATCCATCACTAGCAAGCACCTCCTGCGGGCGGGCTGGGCAGAGCAGCCCTGCCCCTTAGGCCGGGTATCTCCGGAGTTATTCGCAACATAGCTCTAACCGGACCTAGTGCTACCAGACGTTGCAACCCCCCAGTAGGGCGGTTCCGTCTGATGTATCCTCATGCTGGTTCCCACCTTGGTAACCCATGACCTCCTTAGGTGGACCTCCACCTCGCGGTTTTCTCTTCAACCGCTCTTTCTTCCCATGAGTTCTCCCCCATCGGTGAGACCATGTTGGTATCTCCACTAGTCTCCTCCCTGCGGTAGGAAGTGGTCTCTGTAGCGCATCCCCCACTTGAGGAAGTAGCGCTTACCCAGTGGCCTTACGGTTCCGGGCGGCTTCTCGCTGTTAGAGAAACAAGGCCGCCGCCTGTGAGGCCGAAGGTAGGGGCCTTCCCACCTTTCAAGAAAGCTCTGGGACCCCCTACCTACCCACTGGTAGGTTACAATTTCGCGGTAGCGCTCACGGCTGACACGCCCAGGCCAGTCACCGTCGCTTCGTTGAGATTGTGACAGGGCACAGTGTTATGGCGTTTTCCATTGGAACCCCATCTGTCGGTTCGACACAACGTCGAGAGACCGACAGAAAGGGAACGTCTCGGTTACGTTTGTAACCTCGGTTCCCTGATGGAGGGAACGAGACGTTGTGTCCTCTTGCCACAACACGTGCTGTCCTCTGCAGCAGTCGTGAGAGGTCTCAGGCTCCTCAGAACTAAGGTGAATGAATGAGGCACGCCGCCTCCCTTTTATAACCCGGATATCCAGGGGCGGAGTCCGGCATGCAAATTTCATTCGCCAATTTTCATTGGCCTTTTCTAAGAAGTCGGAAGCGATTGGTTCTCAGGGACGAACCCCATCTGTCGGTTCGACACAACGTCTCGTTCCCTCCATCAGGGAACCGAGGTTACAAACGTAACCGAGACGTTTTGGATCATTTAAAAGTAGACACTGGAAGGTTTCTAAACACATATCTCATGTGTCTGTGTGGCAAGTATTCACTGAGTTTCAGTTACAGTAATTGAAGTAAAACATTTCAGAGAGATATTTGCGATGTCGCGCACCCTGTTTATTTTCTTTTTTTCCCGTTTTGTTGTTATTATAAGGGTGCGTTCATATTTGTAGTTCGGTTCTCTGTTTTTGGCCTGGACAAAAAAATAAAAATAAATTTAGTCCGGGTCCACGAGTCCACTGCGGGTGGCAGCACAAACAAACAGAGCAGTCACACTAGAGTTTGTTTTAAAGGAAATAACGTTCCTGTGGCTCAGTGTTTAGAGCATGGCGCTAGCAACTCCAATGTAATGTGTTCGATCCCAGGGGATTGCACATACTCAGATACAATGCATAGTATAATGCAATGTAAGTCGCTTTGGATAAAAGTGTCTGCCAAATGTATACATGTAAATGTAAATGAACCAAACATGCCATATGTGAGTACACAAATAAAAGTAGACCTTTTACAGTTTTAAATGATGCATTGGTCTTGTTTGTATTACCAAAATTACTGGCGTATTTTTACGTCTCTTTAAGTGATAAGAAAAAATGAGTTGGTGCATGGTGCCGACGACCCCTGAGAGTTAATGTCTGTAAATGTCTATTATCTAATCTTGAGCATTTCATTAAACCCCAGAGATAGACATTGTATATTGGGGACATTTACTGGTTAACATTAGCAGAAGTCTTTGATTGTAAAAACAAAGACAAATCAACTATTGAACATACAGCAGAGAACAGAGGTGCTGTGGGCTAGTTGCACAAGATGGTGCGGTGAGCTTTTGCGACGCCAGAGTCTGCAGACTAATTTCCGGTCGTATAACACTATCGAGTTGTTTTGGCTTAACGAAGTGCTCAGCAATGTAAAGAGGATCTGTCATATCGCTTTTATATTACTTTCTTCGTTTTTATATAAAACGTCCAAAAATCCTCCTTTTTCCATATAGTGTTACACCCGTTTCACACCCATGCGTGAGCAGTGCGGGTTTTTTTCGGCGCACATGTTAACAGATGAGAGCATTCATACTGCACGCGTTAGCAGACGTGGCACATAAGCAAAAGTGCAGTGATCATTTCAGCACCGAGTCAATTTTTACTGCGCTGCTCACGCTCAATTAAAGCGACAGTGTATTCTTTACGGACAAAATCCAAATGGATTGACAGGAAAAACACTTTTACATTTAAAGCGTGTAAGTGGTGTCTAATGTGTTTTTGACAGTCGCCATGAGTTTCAAAAACACTTTTGCCAGGAGTTTTTTGGCCAAAACCACAACAGCACATTTAAAGGATTTATAACACAAGTATATCTTAAATGTTATGCTTGTATTGCATATGAATGAGTGGAAAACTATCGCATTACGCTGTCAGTACCACACTGTCATCATAACCTTCTGAAAAAAAAGATAAAACTCCATAGACATCATGTCATATGCTTATATTGTGTATGTGTGAGAGAAAAGCGGTCGCATCACAAGTCAGTCACTCTCTCCTGTGGTGAGTTAACGCTTTAGTGACTTCGTATCCTTCAAAGCACGATGTCTTTTTATTTATAACTTTTACTACGTGGATCTAAAAGAGAATGAAACAGGCATATATAACAAATCATAGTCATGCAATCTACTTAAAAAGCGCTCAGATGAAGTTCTTGAAGATATTTTGCTCATTTATGTATTTAAAATAACGTAATGCCAAATTGCATTGTTGTACTGGGGGACCCAGGCAGCGTGGTGCACAGTGCATTCGCTGCCGGTGTGAAAGGACAATGCTACCGCGCTACCAACACTCTCCCTACGTGCTGCTCCCGCTCCGGCTACGCACTGCTTGCGTGTGCGGCGTGAAATTACTCTGCCGACTCTGGCATCCCAAAAGATCCATCTTGTGCAACTAGCGAATCATCCAGCTAAATTCAGTTTGAGTGTTCTCATTCAATAGTGTCAGTGCAGCTGAATATTGGATGTCTTTTTTCACCTCAAGTAAATGAACCAGAGCTGACATTGGCAGTGTTTCACAAAATTAGTTTCTTCATAATTTCAGATTTTTGTTTCACGTTTTTTATGGTAGGCCCTATATTAGCAATAGCTGCTTTTCCAGTTAAGTTAACATCTGGTTTTCCATAGGTAGTATGTACTTCCTTCATACTTCACACACCCTCTGTAGGTATTGTCTGTAGATTGCTCCCCAGTTATGGGTTCAGTTCTCAGGGTTATAAAGTATATTTTTATGTATCTCATAGGTACTAACTTAAACAAACATTTTCCTTAAGTCTGTCTATTTAGGTATATTAGTGAGCATGCTTAAGAGGGAAAAGAGGAAACTTCAAGATGTCACTTCTGAGCTAAAACAGTTTCACAATCAAAACAGTTCATCATTATCATTTCTAACCCCAGAGGCTGAGGAGAGTACACAAAATGACACCCATAAGGATTACACACGTGCTCAGCATTTGATGACCAGAAAAAGAGGTAAGTGACAATAAACAAATTAAATAAATATAGTTATTCTATATCATGATAGCATTATTTCCCTTTAATTTCAAGTGCCTTTACTATTTTATAGCCTAATTTAATTTACTGTACAAGAAAACTAAAACCAAGAAAAGCAACATAAGTTGAACACACGCATGCAGACACACACACAAAATCTAAGATAAATTAATATGCAATAGAGAAGGTAAGGGGGGGGAAGCAAATGCTTACACAGACACATACACAAGGCATTGTACACAGCTGTGGAAAGGGACATTGACAAAAAAAAAAATCGGAAGACTTTCGCTTGCTAATGCTTCTCGTGCATACACGCGTTACTGTCAAAGGCCTCTAGATAGAACCAGGTTAAATGATATGTAGATACTGTGCAAGAGATATAGTCTATAGCAGTGGTTCTCAAACTGTGGCACGCGTACCAGAAGTGATACGTGACACGACAGAAAATTAAAAACTAAATATTTTTATTTACCTTGCATGTTTTAAATTCAATTTCAAATGTTTAAAGGGGTCATATGGCGTGAAGACATGTTTTTCTGTGTCTTTGGTGTGTTATAAGTCGCCCATGCATGTATTAGACATGTAAAATTGCAAAAAATAAAGTGTGGAAACAAAAGATGCATTCTATCTAAAAGCAAATGCTCACCCTGACCTGCCTGAAACGCCTCGTGTAACCACACCCCCACAAATCTATGTCAGTTCGTGGCATAAGTTGACTAAGACCGCCCAAATGTATACGCAAGTAAGGTAGCATACCTATCAGTACAATTGCTTTAGAACATGATGTTCCGAATATGGTAAGAGGCGTTACATTTCCGTTACACGCTTGCAGTATTCCACCAATCACTACACACTGGTTAACTGGCCAATCATAGCACACCTCGCTTTTCAGAGCCATGAGCTTTGTAAAAAATCCGCTCGTTTCAGAGATGCGGAGCAAAGAGGAGATGCAAACATGCACGGTATGTGGAAAATACAGCGTTTTTGAACCTTAAAGCGCGTATACACATTGCATTACATCTAAAACAAACCATAATGTTCGTTTTAGCCGTGTCATATGACTCCTGATAGATAAATATGGAATACATGTGGAATTTTTATATATTTGTATGAATTATTGTTTATTTATCATTGGTCGATGTAACTCAGGCATGTGGCAGGCAGCTCAAACGCTTGTGAGTTTCTCACTCTCTCTTCCGATGAGCTGCGTGTAAATTAAGCTTCTTATGAGTTTCTGCAATTGAACCACCGTGTAAAACTGTTGTTATTGCTGTAAAGCGCTAATTAAACATGCGTCTGCATCAACTCGATGATAAATCAATGAAGCGCCTGTTGCGATTTAGTTTTGACGCACGCTTTGACAAGAGCCACTGCAGTAAAGTGCTTGTTGTATACAGTTGTTGTCTTGATGTTTAAGTAAACGTATTTATTTATTTATCTTCTGTGTTAGATATTTTTTACACATTGTTTGTCTTTAATATAGGTTTGTAGACTTTCTGCAAGTCCCCACAAAGTTCATAAATTCCCCATAAAAGTAATTTACAGAGCCCTGTTTACAGTGCACTACAGAAAAGTGTTTTGTTTCAACTATTACTGCTGACTAACTTGAAAAACATGGAAAAAAAACATGTTCTTTAGTTTGAAACAGCTAGGAAATAAAAAGTATTTGTATTATTAATAATACATGAGAATTGGACCAGGGGCCGTTTCAATAAGGAGGTTGAACCAACACAGAGTTAACATGTGAACTCTGGGTTGACTTACACTGAGATGCGAAACTTTGAGTTTTGGTTTCAGAACAGACGCTTGTGATTCTCTCACTCTCTCTTCCGAGCTGCGTGTAAATTAAGCTTCTTATGTCTTTCTGCAATTGAACCACTGTGTAAAACTGTTGTTATTGCTGTAATGCGCTAATTCAACACGCGTCTGCATCAACTCGATGATAAATCAATGAAGCGCCTGTTGCGCTGTTTTCGTGTCAAAGTCAGACTGATCACCAGTTCGAACCCTGCTCGGAGCAGATTTGAGTAGGAATTGCTGCACGTCTAAATTGATTGTTTATTTCCTTTATCTCTTCATTTCTGCATTTATGACTATATTTATTCATTTGTTTGTTAATGCACTTTATTTATACACTTTATTAAGTAATTCCTCATCGTCCATAGAAAACTATGCTCTGATGTAATACATGCACGATGGCTGATGTTATTGATGTAATGATGGATGATAAGTTTTGACATATCTAATTCATGTAAAGAAAATAGTACCCTTTTAATAAAAATGCACAGGGAAATGACAAAATTCCACTCGAGTCCTAAATTACTCACCTGAAATCAAAGTACAACCCTATGAATTAATGCAGCCTCAGTCTTCACATACGGGATCCTCTATAAAAGCACATATGACATTTTAGTCACTTAGTTGGGGTCTTTGTGTGATCAAAATGTGTGCCATGAATTACTGTATTAAAGGGGTCATATGCAAATATTATGGTTTGTTTTAGATGTAATGCAATGTGTATACACTATTTAAGGATAAAAAACAATTGAATTTTCCACATAACGTACATATTTGTATCTCCTCTTTTCCCCGCCTCTCTGAAACGCGCTGATTTTTTACAAAGCTTATCGGTCTGAAAAGCGAGGTGTGCTGTGATTGGCCAGTTAACCAGTGTGTAGCGATTGGTCAAATACTGTATAATGTAATGCCTCTTACCATATTTGGAACATCAGGTTCCAAAGCAATTGTTCTGACAGGTACGCCCACCTTACTTGCGTAAACATTTGGGCGGTCTTAGTCAACTCATACCATGAACTGACGCAGATTTGTGGGGGTGTGGTTACACGAGGCGTTTCAGGCAGGTCTAGGTGAGAATTCGCTTTTAGATAGAATGCATCTTTTGTTCCGACACTTTAATTTTTGCAATTTTATGTGTCTAATGCATGAATAAGGTACAACACTTGCGCTTTAAAAAGGGGGAGGAGATCAAAAGAAACTCTGGGTTTACAAAAGAAATCTGCTTCTGACCTGGGGCCCATTTCAGAAATGAGGTTTAGTGAAATGGAGGTTCCGTTTCAGAATGCGAGGTATGTCAAACCCGAGAATGTGGGGTAACTCAAGCCCGTTTCTAAAAGAGAGGTAACCCTAACCCTAAACCCTAACCTTAAATGTTAAAACTTAATCCACTGGGTTAATGGGTCCACTGTCTAGAACCACGATTGTTTTCGAAAAAGTTAACTTTAACGGCATGAACCTGGGCGACCTGTACGTGCTCACTCAATGGATCCAGGGACGAACTGAAAGGATTACCTCCAGTTAAGTGGCCTGACATCTACGCGTATTACACCTACCAGACAGAGAAACCAAGCGTGTACAGTATATTAAAGATAACCCGAGAGTGTATAAATCTAAAGATGCCTGCGTGAACTAACAGTGGCAAACGTTAGCAAATGCATTTACTTGAACACAAACCTGATACATAACATGAGCATTCTCACTGTTCCCTCTCCCTTTATATAATGCACTTGTGAAAATAGATGACAAACAGTTTCCTTTATGTTTAGTTTCTGGCCGGTAGTTGCTAGTTGTATAACTAACAAAGTTAGCGAGCATACCCTATGAGTTCAAAAGCTAATGCTAACTTACGTGAAAAATAACATTGTTCCCCAGTTTCTGATTTGGGCATACGTGAGATATTTTTAGTGGTGGTGTGGTTGAGAGTCTGTATTATGGGAGGTGGAGTGATGGTGTTGACTGTAGCTTGAACTTGCAGCAACTATATAATGATGAGGCACGTTGTCAGAGTTATTTTTCTCCTTGTTTTGTTCGGTTCCTTGTGCCACACTTTGCGCTTCATTGCTTTTGCCTCTTGTATTTTCTTGTTTGTCTGTTCCAAGTTGGTTTTCTCCTGTCCTTGGTTTTTCTTTGGGAACTCTTGTGCCGTGGTTTAGATGATACCAGGTGTTGCTTCCTTCTACTTGGACTGCTGTTGGAGTAGCTGTCACTACTTTAAAGGGTCACCCTCTTCTGGGTTCATTCCACTTCCTCCTGGATACCCTAAGATGCATGCGATCCCCTGGGACAATTGGACATGTGGTCTCTGTCTCCTCACAAGTCTCCTCACAAGTCTCATTTGTCTTTCCTGCACAAAGATAGCTTTATGGATAGCAGTTAATTGTTTTCCCATTTATGATCTTAGTTCAATTTGTAATTGTTCTAACAGAGGTCTTTTGTTGGGGCCTCTACAATATGGCACAGGCAAAGGCTGAACAGTAAGCATTTCATGCGGTGTTAAGTGTGTGCTTCTGTTAGTTTCCATGCGATAGTTCATTAGTGCAAGAGGTAAAGCATTAGTCCAGCTAAGTTTAGTACTCTCACATATTTTGTTAAGTTTGGCTTTGATGGTATCATTTAGATTTGGTTGCTTTTATTACAGGGAAAATTTAGTGTTACTACTGTTTATTTCAATTAGTACTATTAGTTCTTTAACAGACCATATCACACTCCTTCTCATACAGCTCCACTTGCTTTCTGTTCTTCACCAGATCAACTACAAAATTCGTCTGTCAACCTTCAAAGCTCTTAATAATTTAACTCCCTCTACCTCTCAGACCTACTTCTTTCTTATACCTCTCCCCAAATATTTTGTTCCTTCACTGCTGCACTTTTATCTATACCATAATTCAAACTTAGCACCATGGGGCTAGAGCCTTCAGCTGCTCTGCCCCACGTCTTTGGAATTCTCTCCCTCTACACATCCGTCAACTGGACTTTCTCTTTCAATTCAAATCACAATTAAATATTTCTGATTTTGGTAACTGTGCTTCAGGAATCTGAGCTTCAATGAATTTACCCCATTTATCAACTTCCTGTCTTACATCATTCTCTATCTGTTCTATCCAGTACACGTTTCAGCTCAGACATCATCATTTGAGTTCCTTTCACATCTAAATTTGAAGACCACATCAAAATAGTCCCATTCATGCAATGAGAGTCCACAGCTCTGTCAAGTTGAGATGTTAAAGTTTCTCTCGTTTTGCTTCAACCACCTTCATTCACTTCCCAGTCCCCTCGTGCATGTCAGGGAGGCGAGAGACTAGCCCCTCAAGGTCCTCTGAAGCCCAAGGTATGTATTGGCCCTGCACTCCTTTAATTAAAATAGGGAGTTGTTTTCCAGCGGTCGAAGCCGTCCTTTTTCTTTTCCCCATGAACATCTTCCTTCAACAGATGAGGGCTCCTTTTCACTTTCTTCCACTCTTCTTTCTAGTGATCTGCTTCTTCTTCTCAATAATCTATCTGTCACATCCACAAACGTTTCTGTTTCCTTAATCCTTCTATTTAACTCTAATAACCTTGCTTCTACTTCAATTTCCTCTTCTGTTCTTCTAAGGCCCACTTGACAGCCAAACACAGAACAATGCATGCATTTGTTTTCTTTTGGAATCAAAACCATTAAATATGACCGAACATTAAATAGAAGGGAGAGAATCCAGTTGCCTCTTGTCTAGTGCAGTTATATGCGTGGACAATATGTGCAAGATGTTCTTTCCAATTGTCCTTTTCTTTATCTTGAAATGTTCTTAACATTTGCAGGAGAGTTCTATTGAACCGTTCAGCGGGGTTACCTTGGGGATGATAGGGTGTAGTTCTCGAACGTCCAACTCCAGATAAATGACTCAAGGTCTTGAACAGTTCATTTTCAAACTCCCTTCCTTGGTCATGATGTAATTTGCTGGGATAACCAAAACGTGGAATGAAATCATTGAATATCTTTTCTGCTGCTGTTATTCCAGACTTATACTTAGTTGCATAGGCCTGAGCATATCTGGTAAAGTGGTCAACTATGACCAGTATGTACTCAAATCCACCTTTACTCCTTTCCAGGTGGAGAAAGTCATTGGAGACTAGTTCAAGAGGTAAAGTAGTTGTGATGCTTCCCATTAGGGCCCTGTCATGAGTCACAGGCTTCTTTTGCTTAATGCATTGACATCTTCTGGTAACATAATTTTCAATGTCCCTTTTCATATACGGCCAGTAAAATCTTTCCCGGGCCAAGTGTACAACTCCTTCTGGTCCCATGTGCCCCATGTTGTCATGAAGGTGCTTCAGGACCCGTTTTTTAAATTCAGCAGGCAAGACCAGTTGTTTTTGATGAATAGTCTTTCGGTACAGCAAGCCATTCTCAATGTGCAGTTTTTTCCACTCGTGCAATAATTTCTTTGCGGAGCCACATAAACTTCTTCTGACTTCACTGGTAAGAGTTTGGTTGTTTTCTTTCAGTTTGAATATGTCTCCAATAGCAGCATCTTCCTTCTGTGCTCTCTGTATCTCACCGTGATTGATTTGTGACAAACATCTGTTTGGCGAAAATCTTGTGAATGTGTCGGTAATGTCAGGGTTTTGAGCTACATCGAGGGTAGCTATCCAGGCCACATCTCCTTTCTTTGCTGCCCGACTCCCTTCCCAAGTTGCGCGGATCGCATCAACAGACATCTCCTTTGAGCATGACGAAACATACTTTTCTATGTCTAGAAGGCAACGAGATAGTGTGTCAGCATCTATATTGTCTTTTCCAGGTCTGTACTTAATTTCAAAGTGGAAATCAGATAATTCTCCAAGCCATTGATGTCCTGCAGCATTAAGTTTTGCAGTACTCATCACATATGTAAGAGGGTTGTTGTCAGTGTATACAGTGAAATGAGGAGCGTAAAACAGATAATCCCTGAATTTCTCACATACAGCCCACTTTAACGCTAAGAATTCAAGCTTGCCAGAATGAAGGTTGTAATTTCTCTCTGCTGGAGTAAGGGATCTAGATCCATATGACGTTCTACTCTGCCTTTGATAGAGAACTTCCCCTAAGCCCTTCTCAGATGCATCAGTGTGGAGAGTAAATGGAGACTCAAAATCAGGGTAGGCCAGCACACGTGGATGTGTAAGTAAATCAATAAGTATTTCCTTCCTCTCCACTGGAGGGTCATAATTTCGCATTAGCGTGTTCGTCTGACTCGCCCAGGCCAGTCAACGTCGCTCCGCAGAGATTGTGACGCGGCTCAGTGCTGTGGCGTTTTCCATAGGAACCCCATTCTGTCGGTTCTACACAACGTCGAGAGACCGACAGAAAGGGAACGTCTTGGTTACGGATGTAACGGATGTAACCTGCCCCTCAGCCTTTTATGCTTCCGCTCCTCCGTGAGAGATACGAGGCCGGAATGATGCCCAGCTGACACTCATTATCAATCGCGTCCCGGCCTCGCTTCCTCCTCCCATGGCTCTCGTAACGCCTCCCTCGTCACATACCCCCATCGCCCCTCACAGGCCAGGGGGTACCCACGAGACTGTGCTTACTCCCCCCCGGGGGCCAGTCTCAACGGCCCCAGCGTCTGGGGGTATGGACAGACGAGACGAGAGAACGGAGACGGAAGCACCAGGAACGACAGGGGCGAGAGAGGGGAGAGAGGAAAAAAAAAAAGTCTGGTTCCCGACATGCTGTCGTTCGGTCCTCAACCAGCCGAGAGGCTCTTCCTCGCGGTGCCATGCAGTGGTACTGGATGCTCGGTGGACGGCTCGTGCCTCCTCCGCCCCCTGGCGGCCAGCGAGGCCCTAGCGAGGCCCAGCTGACACTCATTATCATTCGCGTCCCGGCCTCGCTTCCTCCTCCCACGACTCTCGTCACAGGGATGTTTTATGACATGACATGATCTAACATTCAGCAATGCCAGACTCTACAGAAGCTCTGTGATTCTTATAGTAGTGTACCCTTTAAGCTTACTTAAAATTAAATCTTAAAAAAATACAGAAGTGTAAAACCACAGACCATCAACAGTAAATTTATAATATTATAGATTGTACAATCCAGTAATGCCTGTGAAGGAATATATTAGTGTAGCACACAATCTTATACAGCTAGTGAGCTAAATATGTTCTGTAGCACCTGCTGTATTTTGATGTATGGATTTAAATGTAATTATTTACCACATCCAAGTTCCAGGTCATAATATGCAAACGTTTAACTCTCTGGGACTCTTCGTTTAGGGGTCACACTTGGCTCCTTCGTGGTCAAAAGTGACCAAAGCCTTAAAAATGTAACTTTTTTTCAGGAAAATTACTGTAATACATTTTTGTTTAATAAATGTATTTTCTTTGGCATTTTTAGAGAATTTGATGCTACTTATTTATATTTATTCAATAATTATTACCCATTTTACCCACTGAAAACAATAAATAATTATTTAAATATATTTTTTAATAATTTTTCAATTTATACATTATTTTAGGTTAAAACCAGGCCAGGCTATTAAAATCCTTTTTTTAAATATTTGATTAGAGACTTCTGGTTGTAAAAATAGCAAAAACGTGTAGTGGCATTTGTAATGGAGTAAGCACTAGGATTCAGTATTTATATTTATGCATTTGGCAGATGCTTTTATCCAAAGCGACTTACATTACATTGTACTATACATTGTATCTGAGTATGTACAATCCCCTGGGATCGAACCTTGGGGTTGCTAGCGCCATGCTCTAATCACTGAGCTAAAGGAAAGCTCTATAGCCCTCTATAGAGTAGTTTGTGAATTCCTTAGTTGTTCAGATAGGATTTAGGTTTCATTCTAATGTACATTTAGACAATCTCAAAGAAGATTTTTTTTTCAACTTTTTTTCAATTTTTTGTTTGATGAGAAAAATAAAACATGTAAAAACATATCTGCGAATTTTTTTTTTAACATATCTGCGAAACATTTAGGCAGATAACTACATTACACTAAGACAAACATTACAAGAACAAAAGCTTCTCAATAACGTTGTTTGTACCACGTTATTTTTACAGTCAAACATTAAAGCTTTATGATTACAGTCAAACATTAAAATCTTGTTATAAAGTGAACACATGGAAAGTGTTTTTGTTACTTAGTATTTGATAATGAATATTTCTAACAAAATAAGGAATGGATAGTTATAAATCAAACATTTTACAAACATTTTGCAATTCATTGTTATTTCATTCAGTTTACTGGGCCTCTTCATTTAGGGGACACACTTGGCAATTTTTTTTCAGGAAAATGTATGTAATACATTTTTATTCAAAATATTTCATATTTGATGAAATACTATATTATACAATTTGATGGTACTATAATTTATTCTATAATTATTATCCATTTTTTACCCATTACCCATTGAAAACAATGCAATTTTTTACAGTTATTGTTTTTACAATTTTGTCAAGTATTTCTGAAATATAATTTTTAAATTAATGCATTATTTCAGGTTAAAACAAATACCAGGCCGTTAAAATATAATCTTTGAAAAGCAGATTAGTGTCATCTGGTTGTAAAAAAAACATGTGTAATGGCATGGTGTAACTTCTAGGTTCCTGTGTGTGGGTGTGTATGTGTGTGTCAGAGAGAGAGAAAGAGAGCTTTTGTGTTTTTATTTCATTTATTGATCTTATTTAACATATTCTCAAAATTTGCATGTGTGTGTATGTGCGTGTGTCACGGTCCCACCGTCTTGTTTATGAAATTCTAGTCGTGTGGTGGGATCGGGGCAGAGTTCTTGGGTTTTATGTGGGAAGACCATGAGATGTTTATGCCTCTCATGTGTTTTTCCAGTGTCTCGTCTCTGTTCCCGCCATCTCGTTTCCTCGTTATCCTTCCCTAAGTGTTTAATGTACCACACCTGCCCCATGTCGTTATCCCTCGTTTGTGTTCCTATATTTACCCTCATGTTTCTTTGTCCTGTGCTCGTGTATTGTGTACTGTGTTCATTCCATGTATGCCTTGTGCCTCGTACGTATGTTGCTTACCCAGTCTCGTGTCTTGTTCCTGATCCTGTTCCCCGTCTAGTGTTTGTATTTTGTTATTATGTTATTCTTATCATTTTTGACCTTGTTTTGTCGTGCCCCCTCGTGGGAAGTTTTTGTTCTGTCACGGTCCCACCGTCTTGTTTATGAAATTCTAGTCGTGTGGTGGGATCGGGGCAGAGTTCTTGGGTTTTATGTGGGAAGACCATGAGATGTTTATGCCTCTCATGTGTTTTTCCAGTGTCTCGTCTCTGTTCCCGCCATCTCGTTTCCTCGTTATCCTTCCCTAAGTGTTTAATGTACCACACCTGCCCCATGTCGTTATCCCTCGTTTGTGTTCCTATATTTACCCTCATGTTTCTTTGTCCTGGGCTCGTGTATTCTGTCACGAATGTGGCAGGAAGAACCCAAGTGCAGGCAGGCGGTGAAGGGGTTAACACAAGACTTTATTTTACTAACAAAAAACAGAACCAAAAACACCCACAATGGGGAAAAACTAAACTAAGAAAATATATATATAGATAAAACAAAAACTTCCCACGAGGGGGCACGACAAAACAAGGTCAAAAATGATAAGAATAACATAATAACAAAATACAAACACTAGACGGGGAACAGGATCAGGAACAAGACACGAGACTGGGTAAGCAACATACGTACGAGGCACAAGGCATACATGGAACGAACACAGTACACAATACACGAGCACAGGACAAAGAAACATGAGGGTAAATATAGGAACACAAACGAGGGATAACGACATGGGGCAGGTGTGGTACATTAAACACTTAGGGAAGGATAACGAGGAAACGAGATGGCGGGAACAGAGACGAGACACTGGAAAAACACATGAGAGGCATAAACATCTCATGGTCTTCCCACATAAAACCCAAGAACTCTGCCCCGATCCCACCACACGACTAGAATTTCATAAACAAGACGGTGGGACCGTGACAGCGTGTGACTATTTTGCATTCTTTATATTTTAGAGTGTCACCACATGATTGCTGTGGACTTTTTTTCTGCACAGTGGATGATTTGTAGTTTGTACCACTAAAAGTGTGAGGGTGGACTTTAATTCTTACCGCTAGAGGACACTATCTCTAGCCTCTGTCGAGACCCGTCATTAGAGTGATTACCTGCACCTGTGTCCCATTGATGTTTGCCTATTTAAGAGGCTCTGGTTCTTTCAGTCCTCGCTTGGTTATTGTTAAATGTTTGTTGTCCCTAGCTCAAGCTCTTTTTGGATTATTCTCCCTGCCTTTCTGCCTTTTGGATTACCTTTTGTGAACGTTCTCTGTAGATTATTTTTCCTTAAAGGAGTATTATTATTTTTTGTGGAAAATAAACCATCCTTATTTTTCTACGTGACTGTTTCTGAATAACCAAGCCACATCATGAATCCAGCATCAGGTGATCCGCATGAAGTTCTAGCCACAGTAGTTCAGCATGACTTGATGGTCCGACGTCATGAGACAGCTCTCGCACAGCAGGAGACCGTGATGACCAAACACTCACAGATCCTCTCTTATCTATTGGCGTCTGTTTGTCAGATCTTCGAACGACTACCCACGCCATCAGGAACTATTCTATCCGGAACCACCACCTCGGCGGACTCTCAAAGCACTGTTACACTAACAGAACCACGCTTACCTCCACCGCAACGTTTCTCGGGTGTCTCGGGTGATCCTAGTTCCTGTGACGGATTCCTCACCCAGTGTTCCCTCACATTTGAATTACAACCGGCTTCATTTCCCTCAGACCGGGCCAAGATTGCATATATAATCACCTTCTTTTCGGGCAAGGCACTTTCCTGGGCAACGTCTGTGTGGAAGGCGCAGGAGCCATGTTGCTCAAGCTTTTTAAAGTTCGAAGAGGAGTTCAAACGAGTCTTCGACCACCCCTTCAGTGGTCGACAAGCGTCTAGGAGGTTCAGGACGCTACAACAAGGCAATGAGAGCGTTGCCGAATATACCATTCACTTTCGAACATTAGCAGCAGGGAGTGGTTGGAATGACGAGGGTCTGATGGTGTGTTTTTTGAACGGACTGTCAGAGGTGATCAAGGACGATCTAGCCTTCCGAGAACCAGCAAGTGACCTCCAGACGCTCATAGACCATGCCATACAGTTGGTTAACCGCCTGAGAGAGAGAAACCAGGTTCGTTTTGCCTTCCATAGCCCACCTACCAGTGCTACCCATGTTCCCAGGCCCCCAGTGTTTCAAGAACCCCCAGAGCCCATGCAGTTGGGGAGGACCCGGCTCTCTCATTCAGAACGAGACCGTCGCATGAGGGAACACCGCTGCATTTATTGTGGTTTACATGGCCATTTTCGCTGAACTTGCCCGAACTCTTGGGAAACTCCCAGTCCCGCACAGGCAAGGAAGGACTGTAATGGGAGTCACATGTTCAGATCCGCCATCCAACGCTGGACTTTTCCTTCCTGTCACTCTCTCCTGGGGAAGTCACCAACTACACACCTTTATTGATTCTGGTGCAGCCGGGAATTTCATGGACATTTCCCTTGCCAAAAGTCTTCAGATTCCCACGGAGTCCCTTCCTGAGTCCCTTACGGTTACTGCGTTGGATGGCAGACCGCTAGCCCCAGGGAAAATTACTCACCTCACCTCTATGCTCTGGCTCACCACGGATCTACACCATGAGAAACTAAGTTCCCTTTCTGTCGGTCTCTCGACATTGTGTCGAACCGGCAGAATGGGGTTTGTCTTGAGAATCTATCATCTTCTGAGTATTTAGAAAAGGCCAATGAAAATTGGCGAATGAAATTTGCATGCCGGGCTCCTCCCCGGATGTCCAGGTATAAGAGGGAAGCCGGCGTGCTCATTCATTCACCTTTTGTTCTTCAGAGCCTACGCATCTGATGAGCTTCTCTACGATCTTTGGTGATCATTTTTCTGTTGGAATCTACGACGCGGACAGCGGACGGTCCCTTCCTGCAGTGACTCTCCCCTGGGCGTCTCGGCAGTTCCGGAGGTGTTCGAGCAAATTTTCCTTTCTAAAAGAGCTTTCCTTTCTCCCTCGGGGGGTCGAGCCCAGGAAGAAGCGGACGTCGAAATGTCAGCCATGCTTTCCCGGGCCGCCGTGAGTGTTGGGTTGCAGTGCCCGCACTGCCTCTCCCGGCGCTTGCGGCTGGCTACATGGTGCCTCAGGTTTGAGCGCGGCTCCATGGTCCAGTGCCGTGTTTACCGGAAGTGCATGAGGAACTTAGTAAGACCTGGAACGCCCCCTTTCCGGCACGTTTCACGTCAAACAAAGTTCTGTCACCCTCTCTTCCCTCGAGGTTGAGACAGCTGGAGGATACGTCGTTCTCCCCCAGGTGGAGTATGCCGCCGTGGTGCACTCGTGCCCGTAGGCGGCGGCCACCTGGTGGGGCTCGACCTAGACTCCCGTCCAAAGCATGTGGGGTCTCGGCATCTCTGGTGTCGAGAGCTTACATTGCAGCGGACCAAGCTGCCTCCTCTCTCCACACTATGGCTCCTGCCAGGCCAGGGCGTTGAGAGAGCTCCACGAGGGTAAGACCGACCCAGCGCTTATGCAGGAACTCCGCGCCGCTACCGACCTCGCTCTACGGGCGACCAAGGTGACCACGCGGGCCTTGGGTCGGACGATGTCCACACTTGTGGTCCATGAGAAACTCCTCTGGCCGATCCTTGCGCAGATGAGTAACGCCGAGAAGGTCCTCTTTCTCGACGCACCTGTCTCGCAAGGGGGGGATGGTTGGTGTTACTGTCGAGCCGCAGTGGCCCCGCTCACCCCCCGCCCGTCGGGGGGCGCGAGACCCGCACGCGGCCTCCCCCGGAGGGATCTCGACAGTAAAGAAGCAGTCCTCCGTGCCGCGACTCAGCCACCTCGGCCGTCGAGTCCAGTGCACTGTCTGCTTCCGAGCAGCCCTGGTCCTCTTCGACGCCCTCCAGCTCTGGCGCCCCCCACTCAGGCTGCCCCCCCTGGAGGAGACAGCGAAGAGTAGACCATCGCCCCATCAGCAGCCGCGGCGAAGCGGCCCTCATGGCAAGACCTCAGGGGGATCGAGGTTACCATTGGGCCGACCCCAGCCACATCGCTGGGAAGTCGGATAGGGACAGATCCTGCCCCGTCTCTCCATCTGCTGGCCCCCTCCGGGGGGCTAGCGCCCACTTACTCTCAAAAAGAGAGTTTCCTCTCTCTCTGGGTTATCACAGCCGCTCCCACCCTCTGCACGTCGAGTATAAACACCAGCCCTCATCACTCTCAGTCAGACAGTGCGTTGAGCTGCGCAGTCGCTAGGCAGGAAAAACAGCAGAGCCGATCTCCTCCCCGGGGGACCTCCCCCGACAAGGAATCCCTGCGAGAGTGGCGACTCCATCCCCGCGCAGCCGGCTCATTTGGGAGCAGTTCGGCCAGGCACAGGTGGTCCTGTTGCCTCCCCGGACTCCACTCATTGTCCGCTTTGGTACTCCCTGTCCGAGGCAACCCTTGGCATGGATGCCCTTGCGCACAGCTGGCCGCGGGACAAGCGGAAGTATGCTTCCCCCCAGTGAGTCTCATTGCACAGTTCCTGTGCAAGGCCAGGGAAGAGGAGCATCAAGTGGTACTAGTTATGCCCCTTTGGCCTAACCAGGACTTAGTTCTCGGAGCTAAGGCTCTGACAACAACTCCCCCCTGGCCGCTCCCCCTGGCGAATTGCTTCCCCAGGGGAAGGGGCACGTTACGGCATCCCAGGCAGAACCTGGTCTCCATGTCTGGACGGGACGAGGAGATCCTGAGTGACCCACCCCCTGTCTGGTTGGGACGTCACTCAGGCTAGGGCTTCGGCCACTGGGCGGCTATTCGCCCATAGGTGGCGCCTCTTCTCGTCCTGGTGCTCTTCTCGGCGAGAAGACCCGCGGAGTTGCTCGGTTGGGTTCTAGCTGTCCCTTCCTCAAGAGAGACTGGGGAGTAACCTCTCCCCCTCCACACTGGGAATGTATGTAGCTGCTACAGCCGCTCATCATGACCCAAGTGCTGGGTAGCCTCTGGGACAGCACGACCTGGTCATTAGGTTCCTAAGGGGCGCGAGAGGGTGACCACCTTATCCGCGCTCCGTACCCTCTTGCGACCTAGGTGGCGGGCCTCAACAGGCCCCGCCCCCTTCGAGCCTCTCGGGGTTGCCGCTCTTTCTCAGTCTTGATAAAGATGGCTTTCCTGATGGCGCTCACCTCCAAGAGGGTAGGGGATCGGCATGCAACCTCCGTGTCCACAGATTGCCTAGAACTCGGGCCCGGGATTCTCACGTTATCTTGAGACCCCACCCCGGCTACGTGCTCAAAGTTCCCACCACTCTCCCGAGAGACCAGGTGGTGAACCTGCAGGTGCTCCCCACCGGGGAGGAAGACCCAACCTTTCCGTGTTGTGTCCAGTACGCGCACTGCACCTCTACTTGGACCGCACGCAGAGCCCAGAAGCTCTGAGCAGCTTTTTGTTTGTTTGGAGGTCAGCAGAAGGGAGTGCTGTCTCTAAACAGAGGCTGGCGCACTTGATCGTGGATGCCCTTGTTAGGGCATACCGATCTCAATTCGCCCCTGCCCGTTGGGAGTGAGGTCACTCCTCATGGGCACTGGCTCAGGGCGCCTCTCTAGCAGACATCTGCAGAGCTGCGGGTTGGGCTATGCCCAACAACTCCGTGAGTTTCTAATATCTACGTGCGGAACCGGTGTCAGCCCGCATCCTGGCAAGGTGTAGGACCAGCCGGTAGGGCGTACGCCTGCGAAAGCCCTTCCCCCTTCCTTAGGGGGATCAGCGGCTATTACGCCTCCCCTCTTTCCCCCACTGGGTAAAGAACAGGCATTTTATTCATCACTAGCACCTTGCTCGGGGCAGGCTGGGCATAGCAGCCCTGCCCCCTTAGGCCGGGGAACAGTTGAGTTATCTCCCAGATGGCTCTAACCGGACCTAGTGCTCCAGACGTGGTAACCCCCCCTCCGTGGGCTGTTCCGTCTGATGTATCCTCATGAATGGTTCCCACCTTGGCAACCCATGACCTCCCCAGGTGGACTCCCACCTTGCTGTTAACTCCTGCACTCCGCACATCCTTCCCATGAGTTCTCCCCTGATGGTGAGACCATGTGGTGTCTCCACTAATTCCTCCCTACGGTAGGCAGTGGCCTCTGCAGCATTTTTCCCCCAGTGGGGAATAATGCTTACCCAGTGGCCCGTACGGTGCCGGGCGGCTTCTCGCCATTTAGAGAACTAGGCCTCCGCCCGTGACGGCCGGTGACAGGGGCTTCCCAACTTTGTGTAAAGCTCTGGGAACTTTGTGTAAAGACGTTTTCACCTCATTCGATCACCTGAATTCCTGATGATCTTAGGCCACCCCTGGCTTCTCCAGCACAGCCCACACTTTGACTGGACCACTGGTGCCGTAGTCAGCTGGAGTCCCATTTGTCAGACTGCTTGCTTGACCCAAAGTCTCCCCGAACCTGTCCTTGAGTCCCAAGAACCCTTAGATCTCTCTTGAGTCCCGTCACAGTGCCATCATCTCAAGACAGTGTTCTGTAAGAGAAGAGCTACTTCCCTACCACCTCACCGGCCATACGATTGCACCATTGACTTACTCCCGGATAGCTGCCCTCCTAGGGGTCGGATATTTTCTCTGTCACCTCCCGAGTGTCTGGCCATGGACAAGTACATCAGGGAATCTCTTGCAGCTGGAATAATCCGCCGACGGGAGCTGGATTCTACTTCATGGGTAAGAAGGATGGTGGTCTCAGGCCATTTATTGACTACTCTCAACTCAACTCAACTTTATTTATGTAGCGCTTTTACAATTTTCATTGTTACAAAGCAGCTGTACATGAGACACATTGACTACAAGCAAAACAATCAAAGTTGTACCTGCAAAAACAAGAAAAGGCTACTGAGGACTTAATAAGATTACTGTTAGAAACCGCTGTCCCTTAACTCTGATGGCCACGGCTTTCGAGATCTTACAAGAGGCATCCATTTTTACTAAACTTGATTTGCGCAACGCGTACCACCTCGTGCGAATCAAACATGGAGATGAATGGAAAACGGCCTTCAACACCCCGACTGGACATTATGAATATCGTGTCATGCCATTCGGCCTCACAAATGCCCCCACAGTCTTTCAAAACCTTATCAATGACGTCCTCAGGGACATGCTTAACCTGTTTGTATTTGTCTATCTGGGTGATATTCTCATTTTCTCGAGTTCTCTGCAAGAGCATGTGATCCACGTCAACAAGGTTCTCAGACGCCTGCTGGACAACCACCTTTACGTCAAACCCGAAAAGTGCGAATTCCACGTTGCCAAAGTGCCATTTTTGGGGTTTATAATCCAGCCGGGTCAGGTAAAGATGGATCCTTTGAAGGTTCAATCCATTGTGGACTGGCCTATCCCTTCGTCGGTGAAAGAGGTGCAACGTTTTCTTGGCTTTGACAATTTTTACTGCAAGTTCATCCTGAACTTCAGCACTGTGGTGGCTCCTCTATCGGCTCTCACTAAAGGGAATGTAGGCAGGTTAGGCTGGGGACCTGCAGCTGAGTCGGCATTCAATCACCTCAAAAGACTGTTTACATCCGCTCCGGTTCTGATCATCCCGAACCTAGATGCACCCTTTATTGTGGAGGTCGACGCCTCGGATATAGGTGTTGGAGCAGTGCTGTCCCAGAGGGGAGACGACTGCAAGTTACACCCATGTGCTTTTCTATCCCATCGTCTCATGCCCACTGAAGGGAATTATCATATAGGGGATAGGGAGTTACTAGCCGTCAAACTGGCATTTGAGGAGTGGAGGCATTGGCTTGAGGGCGCCAAATACCCGTTCCAAGTGCTCACTGACCACAAGAACCTTGAATACATTCAACAGGCTAAACGACTCAATCCCCACCAAGCCCGGTGGTCTCTATTTTTCAACCGCTTCCACTTCACATTGTCCTATCACCCTGGATCGAAGAACCTGATGCCAGATACACTGTCCCGTATCTATGTCAAGTCCCCTCAAGAGGATTCCATGCAACCCATCGTCCCCAGTGCTAAAATCATCAAGTGGGATCTTGGCGATAAGGTTAAGCAAGCACAATCCCAAGAACCAGACCCAGGAGGAGGACCCACCAACAAACCTTCTGTTTGTTCCCAAGACTGTCCGATCCCAAGTATTGCAGTGGGGACACTCCTCTAAGATCACCTGTCACCCTGGTATTGGGCGCACTCTCGAGTTCCTCCAGAGGTGGTTTGGTGGCCAACCATCAAGGAATGATGTCACCACATTCGCTAAATCCTGCTTCACGTTCAACCAAAACAAGGTATCTCACTGCCTACTCCAAGGACTATTGCAACCCCTTCCCATACCCCATAGGCCCTGGTCCCACCGCTCTATGGATTTCATCACTGGTCTCCCCCCATCCCACGGCAAAACCACTATAATGTGGTTATAGTGGATAGGTTCTCTAAAGCCGCCCGGTTTATTCCCCTACCCAAGCTACCCACAGCCAAAGAGACTGTCGAATTAATTGTGGAACATGTCTTTCTAGTATTCGGCATTCCTCAATACATCGTCTCGGATAGAGGTCCCCAGTTCTCTTCATGTTTCTGGCGAGCCTTCTGTCAGTCCTTAGGAACAACGGCAAGTCTGTCCTCTGGGTTCCACCTGGAATCTAACGGACAAACAGAGAGACTCAATCAGGATCTCGAGACCACCCTCCAGTGCATGGCAGCCAGCAACCCATCCTCGTGGTCTGTGTTCGTCATGTGGGCCGAGTACGCTCACAACACGCTGAAGTCATCTGCTACTGACATGTCACCCAAAGACATCCTTGACCCCAAGCTGATTAGAGAATTCCACGCTCTCAACTCCAGTCGTCTTGGTGGGAATGTCAGGAGCCGTTCCTAGAGGAGGGGGGGTCCTGTGAGGGTTCTGCTCTGGACTTTAATTCTTACCGCTAGAGGTCACTATTGGGCCCTATCTCTAGCCTCTGTCGAGACCCGTCATTAGAGTGATTACCTGCACCTGTGTCCCATTGATGTTTGCCTATTTAAGAGGCTCTGGTTCTTTCAGTCCTCGCTTGGTTATTGTTAAATTTTTGTTGTCTCTAGCTCAAGCTCTTTTTGGATTATTCTCTCTGCCTTGTGGCCTTTTGTATCGAGGACCTTTCTGCCTTTTGGATTACTTTTTGTTAACGTTCTCTGTGGATTATTTTTGCTTTTTGGATTACCTTTTGTGAACGTTCTCTGTGGATTATTTTTCCTTAAAGGAGTATTATTATTTTTGTGGAAAATAAACCATCCTTATTTTTCTACGTGACTGTTTCTGTTTGTTGGATTCAATGTTTCTTCTGTGGCACAGTGGTAGCACAACCTGGGTTCGGGCCTCAGCCTGACAAAAAGATTCTCTTGAGGTTTACATCGTTTCAAATTTCCCATTCATTTCCTATGTTGGTCATTTTTGACTGCGAAGGAGCCAAGTGTGACTATTTTTTTGTGACCCTGTTAATTTATACGAATCATGTCCATAATTTTTTTTTTGTGTGTTCACCGTTCTATTATGACAAAAATATTCAAGTGTCATCTAATTCCCATGAAGCTGCGATTTTTAACATTTCAAAATATAATTTTTTTGACCAAAGAGTCCCATTTGATATGCATATATATGATAATACAATGTTTTTATAATCTGAGTTTAAAGATATTGGTGGGCTTGGTTGTGAGCTTAATAGGTATGTTGTGAGTTTAATAGGTATGTTTACCCTAATTCATTAAAAAATGTACAAAAAAGTGATATAAGATCAATTCTGTTCATGCTAACTGTCAGTGAAATGTACAGATTACATTTTATGTAGAAATGTCACTTGCAGCAAATGTAGAAAATGTAGGTGTTTCAAATTTTTACACTGTGAAGCTAAATCTACCCCACTGTCAGCTGGCGTCAAGGCACATAGCAACACCCAATGAAAGAGCTCTCACACAATAGAGTGAAACATATTGATATTTGAAGTGCCTTTCAATACGCGAAACAGCGGTGGTATCATGCAGTCGCGTTGGAGCTCGTGTCGCGTTCTCCAGTCAGATAAGAACTTATTGTTTTTTTTATGTAAATAGTTTGTTCAATGCTTGGTTAAAGCCAATCACAAATGTTCAGCGGCACCTGCCACAAAGAGCCGTATCTATGTTGGAGGTGGCAGGATTAAAGTTGCATGAGCACCGTTTGCACACTACACTCACTGTCACGCTAAACTGCTGGAGATAACTATTATAGGCTGAAATGGGTGACATGGTGTGTGGATCCAAAAACATTTACAGCTGAATTAAAATTTAAGTTTAGTGATATTCCTGTTGTAGATCGTATTCTTTTGAAATTAAAAGTTTAATTTTATCTTGCCTGGATCTTTTGTGTAAACTCGCAAATGTCCACAGAGAACACCCTTTCAAAAATCTTCCCCCAACGTCTGGTATCGGCCCCATTGAGAAATGCTATAGACAAAGGCAGCAAAACTTTTAGTTCCGCTTTTACATTTTTAGGGTACTTTCAGCAGTTTTTAATTGGTGATCATCAGGATGGGACATATAGAATATTTTTTAATAGGGTGTTTGGAGCAAGGAGATTGAAAGTGAAAGTGACATATGTGTCAAGGTTTTGTAGTACATACTTTAATTATAACCTCTACCCATTCAGTGAGTAGTGAACACCCGCAGTGTAAGTTGTGAACACACTCACGGGCTATCACTGCAGTGCCCGGGGAGCAACTGGGGGAAAGGTTTAATGCTCAACGGCACCTCGGTGGGTTCCTGTCTGAATTGAACATGCAACATTTGGGTCTGACACTTGAGGCCACAACTGCCTCAGTCGTAAAAAGAGAGGGTCAGGAGCGCTGATGTATGTTAACAACTTTATTATAAACACTGTGTAAAACACATTTAACAGAACAGCAACCACTAAAAAGTCTATTTGGAATTTGGAATGGTGCTGGAGATTACAATAAGGAAGGAAAGGGGACCAAGTCTGTGGCTTCTTTCTAGGCGATTTGTTAAAATGACATTTTTAAATGCGTTTTTAAAGGGGAAGCTTATTAGCCTTACCCTAGAGTTGGTTTGTACTCCATCCTGGAGTGTACCCTGCCAAACATCAACAAACTTGTTTTTAGATTAGTGTGGAAGATTCTTTTATTTAGCTAAATCTAAATTCTAAAATCAGTTTACTTTTTAAACTTCTGAGAGATGCATGTTATGCTTATTTATCCATAAACATGTGGTATATATTTCTTGAGACAAACTGTTTTGTAGCTAAATAATGTTTATGACATTATTTAAAGATTTATTTTATTCGTTGTCTTCTAACAATTATGCACTTTCCCTTATCAGTGCCAGAGATGTCTGTGGGTCAACAGGAGGCATTTGAAGTCTTTTTGGGAGACCATGAAGACCATTTAACAATTGAAGACAACAAGACTGTGCTGAAACAAAGGTCAAATGAGAAGTTTTACTTCTTCAAAAGCTTTGTAAAATGTGTTTTTTACAATAATTAAAAATGTCCCTCATCTTTTGTTGCAGGCACCACATCATGTCTAACACATTTTTAAAATGCACTGTATATTTAATTTTGACAAAACTTTGATCAGTATTGCATGACAACTTTTAAGTAGTGGTACAAATTGCGGTGGTTTTATTTTTGTAGGTTTGCAGAAGCCAAGGCACTTGGCGAGCAAGTCAACCAGATCAGGATCCGAGTCAGTAAGTCTTTACCTTTTGTAGAGCAAGTATATGAGGAAGGTAGACACATACTCACTTATTTCGATTGAAACAAAATACCAATGCAGAACAAGCTAAAAATGTAAGTATTTTGAAAAATATTGACCTATAGCATGTGGTGGACCAAAACAGTTTTTAGTGCTCTTATAAACACAATGAAATCAACGTGTACAGTCAGGGCCGGTCCAGCCTGTTGGTGCACTAGGCAAGATTTAAGATTGCGCCCCTCCTACACAAAATAAATAAATTAATAAATAAAGATTTTTTTTCATATTTATTTTAATATAAAATGAATTGTGATTAACATGGGCGTATTCATTCAGAACATTCAACCAATGAAACGCTCCGACACAGCTCACAATAAAATGCTATTGGCTCATGCCTCTTTGAAGAAAAGGGCTGCACTGTCTTTGCTTGAGACAGTGGCTGGCTGCATCCGAAATGTCATACTTCCTTACTATATAGTAGGCAAAAAGCAGTAGGCAAACAAATAGTATGTCCGAATTGTCAGTATTCATAAAAGAGTAGGCGAGAAATACCTGGGTGGTGGACTATTTCTCGCGAGATTTGGACGTTCGTATACTGATGTTGCATCCGAATACTCCTACTATGTAGTTGGAGAAAACAGTACTTGAACAGAGTAGTATGTCCGAATCGTCAGTATTCATAAGACTAGTCGAGAAATTCCCGGATGGCTTACTGGTTACACCCAGATTTAGAAGTACTCAGCGATGGATAATTGAGATGCTTCTTTATCCCATGATCCCACGGGACAGAATACCATGCACAGCCCGCACAGCCGTCTCAGCTGACAGTTAATTATTGTAAAGTTAATGTAACATTAACATTGACCTTGTTTTGTTCTTAAATTTACCGTTTTATATTGTGCATAGTTTTAATTCATAGAATTTAAAAACGAAGCATTAATATTGAGATTATTTTCAGAAGTTTATTTATGTTTGTGTTTTATATGTGTATTTGTCCATAACAATATTATATATTGCTTAAATGGTTTTTTAACTCGCAGATATAACAAAATACATGATAATTATTCACAAGATCGTTTTAATCAGGTGGTTTTAATGGATACACTTTGGCACTATTATACTTTCTAATCACCTTTCATAAACGAATAATTACAAAACACAAATAAGTCCTAAACCAGTTAATTACTAAATTAATATTACTTATTTATCCAAACGAAAAATGAAGAAACGTGTAAACATGTTTTATGGACAAGGAAAGAAAAGAAGAGTTGAGGAGAAAGTGAAATAAAATGACATCGTGGTCGGATAACATTTGGATAACGTCCATGTTAAAACATACTTAGCACCTAAAGAAACATCACAGAAGAGATTTTCTCGGGTTGTTTTTAATACTACAATAGAATGTATATTAGAGCAACATGGGCGTATCTACGTGAGAGACATCATCCAACAGGCAGAATACAGAGTAAAGAATAATTAGGAGCAGTTTACAGTCAATAAGCATTTTTCAAAAAGAACGTTCCATTGGCATAATCATTCTTCACAATGGAAAGTGTGAATGGGCCTGTTATTGCCAAAATTTAACTGAGAAAACACATCGCAAAATCACAAAGCTGCTGTATTCCTTTTAATTTTTTACTTTTATCAAAAGCATATAGACTACAAGATAAAAATGAAAATACATGAAAAAAAGCTCTGAATGTGCTGTACTTGAAGAAAATTGAAAGCATTGTTTTATGTTGTTTACTTGTACAAAACCCATAGTAGGGAAGGTTATTAATGCAACTTGTCTCTCATAACTTAAAGGTACAGTGCGGGATGTTTTGTATGATCTATTAACAGAAATGCAATATAACATACAAAACTGTGTCTTTAGATGTGTATAAAAACCTTACGTAATGAAAAGTTATGTTTTTATTACCTTAGAATAAACCAGTTGTATCTACATAGGGAGCGGGCCTATCTACATCGAATTTGTTATGTTGCGCAGCCATGTTTTGTACAGTAAGCTCTAACGGACAAACAGCTCTACAGAGCGCGTTTCGTATATGTTGGTCTTCGTGTGTGTTTTTAGACGCAGCTTGCGTCATCACTGAGTTGAAGACGCACAAAGTAGTAAGTCGTAGTACGGAGAGGAGGAGGAGTAGTCGTCGTCTAGCTGAAGCAATTGATTGTTCTGTCTTAGAAGTTTTGATAAAATGGAGGACCATGCGTATTGTGCACAAGAGCCGACAGAGCGTGAATCTCCGTCGTCAAAGAAGCACAAACGTGATGCTGCCAGACGAATTAGAGACAAACGGCGGCAGAAATCCAGGATAAACATCGGTGTATCTATTACCAGATGGAAGGCACTGTTGAAAGACAAATGTTTTCAAGGCGACGCCGAAGTTGCCTGTTTTCTGCTAGACCGGTAAGATAATTCAACATTTTCTATGTTTCCACATTTTCAATGTTTACCAAACACCTGTTTTGTTGAAACGGTAACGTTAGCATTTTATACAAATGGCCATAACCTCCGAATAATAATGTTTTTCCGTCCCTGCGGTATGTACTCCGGTTGTTCCTGACTTTACAAAGGGGGAGACAAACGTCTACTAACTTACACCTAACTGCCTATGTGACTGTCAGATCAAACGCTTTGAACAGCGTTGCTATTTACGATTAGCTAACTTTAGTTACTTCACTACTCTCAGCGTGTACTAGATAGCACGCAAGAAATATATCTAATTATAGAATTGTAACAGTAACTTTCGCAATAGAATACATGTTAAATGATTAATTACGTTAATATATTGCCTTACCTGCTTGTATCACTACTATCCGCTGTCTCAGTAGACGACATCCTTTTTTACTGTTGCGGCCTCCGTCGTAATTCGAAAGGGAGTGGTGGGCAAATGACTCAGAGATTCATTGCAAAACTATAATACAAAGCTAGTGGCCGTTGATTTTCAAGAACTGCGCCTTTAAGTTGTTGCGCTTGTCATTACATCACATGGCTAATCTCTGGCCTACACTCCAGTACAGTTGTACGTTGAACTGAAATTCTGTACCTACTCATTGAGTATGCCATTTCGGATGCCGCCATCGAGTCTATTGGCTCATGCCTCTTTAAAGAAAAGGGCTGCACTGTCTTTGCTTGAGACAGTGGTCTAAAAAAGAGGTGTGCTCAGGCGCATGTTGGCCCATTGCTATTTTGACGAACTGAAAATAGACTGCGCCATAGACCAACTCAAACCTGGTCTAAAGTCAATGGCGCAATATTTTTTTGTTATTTTAAGAGCGCATTAGGAATATGCGCCTATAGGCGGGTGCACAGCGCTCATACATTCTGCTTGAGGGACGCGCAGCAGCACACAATAATGCCAAATATTGCAAATAAATGGATTACAATGTAAAATATTATTGTGGACATAAAGATAAAAATCCGGCTTGTCCTGTAGACGGTCTACTTACACACTTTAACTTCTCGCACGAGCAGATGCGTTTCCTTTCTGGAGAAGTGTCTGCTCTTCTGAATTCCATCGTGTAAATAGCGAATCCGCCATGGCGGAGATGAGACTCTGATTGGTTCACTGCATGTTTGGCCCACAAAACTGTTGGGTCCCAGGGTTAACACGTGTCTGTTTTGTTCTTTCTGTTGTGAGAGTGTGAATGTCCTGGGCACGTGGGAACGGTTTGACAGCTCCACGTGCTCACTGTCTGGGTGTTAGTGTGCCCCGCCAGATGCCACCTATTATTCCCTCGTTAGTCTTAGTATTTTCACCTGGTGCTTGTTAGTTTTACCCCATTTAGTCACTGCCACTTCTCACTATGGCCCTGTCCCAAATGGCGCACTCCGGTCTTGTGGACCTCCTCCGAGTCCACACTTGGTGACGTCAGGAAGTGCAGACCTATAGGGCACTAGGCACGAGTCCACAAGGGTACACGGGAGTGCAGTTTGGGACAGACTTGAGGTCATCACACCGGAAAGAGTAAGCGGTGCTTTCTAATCACTCTCGCGGTACTTTGTTGTCATTCACAGATCAGTCTGCGCAGCACCGCGTGAAGTCAAGCACACTTGTTGTCCCATTGTAGTATTTGGGACTGGAGCTGGAGTTTTTATTGTTCAGTATTTCATATGTTGACATGCCACCCGAGCATTATGCAATAGATACTTATGTTTGTAATGCATTAATTTGTCATGACGTAAATGCAACTGCTTATGTATATTTATTTATTTGTATACACTATTCTTCTGTATACACTTCTTAATATGCATACATGTTGTTATTTAATATTTCTCTATAATAAAGAAGCTGTGTTGTTCATCTTTACTGTACAGAGCCCAGAGACAACTAGATATAAATCTACAATAAAACATGGCTTACCTTAAGTAAGAAAATGCACCGCACTAAAGGTTTTTTATTCTTGAATAGCTGTCTTAATAGAAAATAAATAAGCAATGATGTGAATAAGTAACAAATTTATTAATTAATTTTGAATTTTATCAAAACATACATTTAAAAATGTATCCGTCATGTTTACGTAAATGTCTGACATCGACGACACTCCTCCCATCCGTTCTGTGATTGGGCGTTCGCAAGGATTCCTGGGTAGGGGACTTCAGTGGAGTCTGCGTCAATGCGGGCTTCGCCGAAGACCGCATCGAGGGCACAAAGGAGGTGCTCGCGAGCAGACTTCTGAGTGCTAAAAAGACAAATGGGACACCCTACGGACTCGTAGACTTGGCTAGCATGCGCAATTTAAGTCCAGGAGACCGCAAGTCCACATGAAGTGCGGCATTTGGGACAGGGCCCAACTTTGTGCTGTCATTGCTTTTGTTTGGACCGTACCTGGCTTTTGCCATAACTTCTTGTCTAGTCAAGTTTTTGCCCGGATTCCAGATTATTTTATCTTGTCTTGTCGTGTGTATGATTTTTCTGTGGATTACCTTTTTTCTATTGGATTATTTTTTTCCCTTGGATTTAGTTAATATTCTACTAGTTTAGTTGGACATTTAACCCTCGTGTTCTTTTCTTTTTGCCCAGGCTCCAGTCTTTTTTTCTTTGGTTTTTGTTTTGGTTTTGTTAGCGTCCCTTGGGAATTGTTCTCCACTGCTGCTTCACCCGCGGCCGGCGCTGCCGGCTCATCGGCCTCCGGATTTCCCTGCTGTTGTCATCTGCCTGCTGTTCCCAGTTCAAGACTCTATCGATTCTTACAGTGCATCTGCCTGTGTGTCTACTCACAATAAACTCATTGTACCCGCTTTTGAATCCGTGTGTTTCACTACCCTGACACAAAACATCCATTACTCATTAAGAGAATCGGGACAACACGTTTAGATCATGCGCCCGGGTGCGCCGACCGTTTTCCCGTCGTTAAATTAGCAAAAGTGGATTCGGACACGCCCTGAGTGCACCTGCGTCATGTGCTTTAAACCATGCACTTAGATCTTGAAAATAGGGCCCAGACAGTTGCAGTTCAATTCTGGATGTTCTGCCAGTGTGAAAGCACAGTAACATTCATACACACCCAGTGTGAAACAGGCATTAGAATCACATAGAAATCCCCATGGGTCTTTTTGTTGTAAATGGTTTCTGATATGGTCTCTGATTCGCCACACATTCAATGAGCAACCCTCTTGTAAAAAACAAATAAACTACATGTTTTGTAAGAATTGTTAAAAGATGAAATAAGCCCAAAATTATTATTGTTATAAATGTCTCACTCTGATTTCATTCCAATCTGTAGAACTCCTATCTTCATTCCAGTCTTCAGAATTTAAAAGGAGATTGTTTAGTTGGGAGGAAAACAATGGCAGTACTTAAATCATATAGCATAAAAAATTCATAGTGATTTTACTGTGCGATTTGCCAAATTTGATTCTTAATGCTGGAAACTAACCAGAAAGTCACACACACCACATACGTGTTAAAGGGCATCACACTGTACAGTGCCCATTGTATTTAATCCTCTCAACCAGATATTTATTAAATGTTCATATTTTGCATTTCAAGGGGAAGAAAGTGGCTTTGGTTTGAAATGATATGACTTTTTCCTTTAGAAAATGTAATGTAATACATAATGTATATTTGTTTCGTAGTTCCTCAAGTACCTATTTACTGTACATGTTGTGTCTCATCCTTACTTACAGATGAGCTGAAGATGAAGTTGAAAATGAGACGAATGCAGGTGGCAGTCCAAGGTTGGTAACAAAAACGTTAGCCTCCCAACTAGAGGTCTTCAGGCAGGACCTGACACGGGACCCGTTCGGGTTCGGGTCTATATTTTATATGGTCAGCCGGGTCTGGGTTGGGTCCCAAATGTATTACTTCGGGTCCCAGGTCTGTTTAACATTGTGTGTAATACCCGAGTCAATCGGAGAACACCGCCGCGATCAGTGTCAGTCAGCACTGTGTGTGTGTTCAGTAACGTGCATCTCGTAAAATTAGGACAAGAAACGTTTGAGTCTGGAAACAAGGGAAGAAAACACGAGCATCCTCAGCCATCAGCAGCAAAACTCCGCTGCAGAATTACTGCTCGCAGTCTGTGATCATGGATGCCTTCATGAGTGATGTGGGGAAAAACGTGTATTCCACTTTTTCCTCATGTTTATAATAAATTAATATGAATGAACAGTCTTGTTAAATCTATGCATTTTGGTCAGACTCTGCTCAGAGAGCACAGAGATTATAGCAAACAAGTGCTGCTAATGTCATGGATGGCACTAAATGAGCAATCATTATTTACATTTACATTTATTCATTTGGCAGACGCTTTTATCCAAAGCGACTTACAAGTAAGAGAGCATATAAACATTTTGTCAACATGCTAAACAGTACCATTAGTTTACAAGGCCATGCTACTAGGAGGATTAAAGCTGGAGTAAGCAACGGCCTGATTTTCCTGATGTTGTAGAGCACATATCTGCAAGTTCAAGAGGTTGCTGCGATGTGGGAGGTGAATTTCAGCTGGTCGTCGAACATCACCCCCAGGTTCCTCGCAGACTTGGTGGGTGTTATAGTTGAGGATCCGAGCTGAATGGTAAGGTGGTGTTCAGTTGATCGGTGGGCCGGTATAACCAGGAGTTCTGTCTTGGACAGATTGAGTTGTAGGTGATGCTCTTTCATCCAAGAAGAGATGTACAGAAGGCAGGCAGAGACACTGGCAGAGATGGTGGGGTCATCTGGCTGAAGAGATAAATAAAGCTGCTTGTCATCTGCATAAAAATGGTATGAGAACCCATGTGTCTTAATTATTGGACACAGGGAGATTGTATATATAGAAAAGAGGAGTTCAACAGGGCAAACAAACTGCAAGTAAACAAAAACAGGACTAAAGCTAATGGGGAATTTTAAACAAGACACAGCAAGATAAAGTTTTCCTTGCTTTGGTATTCTTCGATACATTATATATATATTTCAAAAGAAAAAAAGAAAAGTTCCACGGACTGTGAAAACACACTTTTTTTTGTGAAAAATTAGAAATGTTAAAAGAACAAAGTGTAATGATATAATTTACAAACCAATCAAAAGAAAAAACTGGTCCTTTTCACACATACAGTCTTTACTGGTAAATTTCCAGAAAATTGCAGTTAACAGATTGTGTGTGAACAGAACCTTTTTGGTAAATCAGCACTCCCAATTTACCTTTACTCAAGAAACCAAAACTCGACCCCTCAGTGGTCAACAACTACAGAATTATTACGAATTATTAAGACACAGGGGTTCTCATGCCATTTTTATGCAGATGACACACAGCTTTATTTCTCTTTTCAACAAGATGACCCCACCATCTCTGCCCGTGTCTCTGCCTGCCTTCTGGACATCTCTTCTTAGGTAAAAGAGCATCACCTACAACTCAACCTCTCCAAGACAGAACTCCTGGTTATACCGGCCCACCCAACAATTGAACACCACCTTACCATTCAGCTCGGATACTCAACTATAACACCCAACAAGTCTGCGAGGAACTTGGGGGTGATGCTCGACGACCAGCTGAAATTCACCTCGCAGCAACCACTCGAACTTGCAGGTATGTGCTCTACAACATCAGGAAAATCAGGCTGTTCCGTTCGGAGCATGCCTCTCAGCTGCTAGTCCAAGCTCTGGTCATATCAAGACTGGACTACTGCAATTCTCTACTGGTCGGCCTTCCAACCAATGCAGTCAAGCCCTTGCAAATGATCCAGAATGCAGCTGCACGTCTAGTTTTCAATCAGCCTAAATGAACCCGTGTAACAACCCTCCTGATTTCACTTCACTGGCTGCCAGTTGCCGCCCGCATCAAGTTTAAATCTCTGACACTGGCCTTCAGAACGATAACGGCAAATTTGCCCATCTACCTTAACTCACTGCTCCAGTTCTACATCTCCTCCGGTCATTTTCGGTCTGAAAATGAGCGACACCTGGTTGTTCCATCACAGCGAGGCACCAAATCGCTTGCAAAAACCTTTACTCATTCGGTTCCCCTGTGGTGGAATGAACTGCCAGCCTCCACCCGAACTGCAGCAACCTGTTCCGCATTTATTTGACTAACCAATAAATGTCTGACTGTCTGTCGGTCCAAAAAAAAGGTTGTTGTTAATTCTCTCCTTTGCTTACTCCAGCTTTAGTCCGCCTAGTAGCATGGCATAGTAAACTAACGGTACTGTTTAGCGTGTTGACAAAATGTTTATATGCTCTCCTACTTGTAAGTCGCTAACGGATGTATGCAATATAATGTAGCCAAACCAGAGAATGAAGTCCAGAGGATTTCAGCATTCCTACCGTAATTTGCGTAGATGTAATTCATAGGCGGTAAGTATGCTAATTGTGACTGAACGTGCATACATGCCCTGTTTATGAAGGATTGGATTTCATTAACATACATTTCACTATGAGATCTGACGTTTACGAAGTATTTGTGCAAATTACTCTGAATTTACTCATATATTTACAAATGTTTCATGAATGAGGGCCAGTAAGCGTTACTTTAAAATTCTAGAGAATTTATATCTACTTTATATACTAGTTATAATTACACACGTTCACCACATCAAGTACTGCAATTCTAACAAATTTTTTTTAAATGTGGTTTCATTTTAAATAGAAACGCATACAACTCTGCTTAGCAAACGCGGAAGTGTGAAAAGGTCAATAAAGTGTGTAGCGAATTTTATATCTGCTTTGCATATCTAACTGTTCACTGTGACTCCAAACACATTCACAAAATTACGACTTTATTCTCAAAATAATATGACTTTAATCTTATATTGCTGTTGTTTAAACACAATCGTATTTATTTTTGTTAACGTGTTGTTTTTTAAACGATGGACAATGAGGTAGAAATGTTGCTGCAGGTAACGCAAGTGTCAGGAACGGTGGAGACAAAACCCAAGTGCAGGCAGTTGAAGGGTTAACAAAAAATACTTTTTATTAATAACAGAAACAAAAAACCCACGATGGGGAAAACGGTACCAAACAAAACAAGTAATCAAACTAAAATACTTCCGGCAAGTGGGATAAAACAAACACGAAGAATAATCCAAAAGAATAAGTCCAACAAGAAAAAGGAAAGTCCACGGCAAACAGGAACAAGGAATCCGGAACACGCGGGCAAGGTAAACAAACACTGGAGGTACAAGGAACAATGCAACAACGAGGGACAAAGGGTACTGAGACATTAAATAAGGAAACATTAACAAGGGGAGATTGCACGGGGACGGAGACGGGCAGGTGACAAGACTCAACACTAATGGGAACTGGCGGGAAGATGATGGGACAGGTGAGAGGGATGAAACACTAATGGGAGACTAACGGAGAAACAAGGGGGCGGAGCTAAATGAAAGACAGGAGGACACGCGACGAAATGTCAAAACAAACCGCCACGTGTCTCCACACAAGAGAAACACACACACAAGACATTGTACTGTCACGACCCTGTCCACAAGGCACGAAAACTCAGAATAGGAAGGACAGGATCCTGACAGCGAGACTATAAAGTTCATTGTTTTCACATGCCTCTGTTTTTATAGTCCACACAACACACAAACTGCTTTTGTTAAGTGTAGACAGAAGGCCAAAACAAATATGTAGTGGACAAGGTCTAAAAATCAATGGAGGCAAGAGAGACACTCTTATCAGTATCGCTGTTTCAAAGTGTTACTTGTGAAGAACCAAATGTACATGCTAATCAAACTCATTTTTGTTATATTATGTTTTATATTTCTGAACAGTTAAACATTTTTTTTGCCACTGCCCCCACTGGTCCTAAGCAAGGTTTCTCCTGCTGTGTCAAGGACAAGAAAGAAAAAGATTATGCATGCCAACAGTTAACCTAAATAGGTTGTTTTTTAATACTGAATGAACTTTAGCATTTCAAAATGTTTGACTCTTAATGTATGCACTTCTGGCTATTGGGTATCATTATTTACACCGTTGACAATATTAAGAGAACACTGCCAAGTTTCTTATTATATCTAATTTATTCTATCCCCTCAGGTCTAACCGGCAACCAAACAGAATCAGATTCAGACCCTGTGGAGGAAAGAATCCTTAATCAGATAGAGGAAGAAAAGAAAAGGTGTGTTGAAATATCTGTAATTAATTATTTACCTTCTTTGACAACAATCAATTTTACAATATTTTTCTTGTATTATGTGGATTTTATATTATTTACATTAATAATGTTGAGATTTGTCTTTATAGATACAAAATCACATTTGGACGTCTAAAAGGCCTTAAAACTGAGATTGAACATTTACAGCTATTACGTGAAAAGTCAAAAGTGAAACTGCAAAGGGATTTCGAGTATTGGTGGACCCAGGAGGCCACGAGACTGCAGGTGTCATTGCTTTTCAATTTGAATTGTATATGCTTGGCTTCACTAATATTGCTTTATTAATATACACTAAGCATGTAGCAGCATATGTTATGTAACTTGTGTAACATTGTCAATGTAACAGTGTAAATGCTGCAGTCTTGTGTATTAGCTTAAATTATATATTTTATGTAATTTAATTATATATGTAATTTGGTTTCATATAAAAAGCAAACTATAACAAATACTGTACTTGTATCATTCTGTGTCAGGCTCATAGTGCAGAGGACAAAGTAGCCAGTCAAAATCACACCAGCTGCATGTTAACCTGGTAAGATTATTATTATTATTGCAATTTGCAACCTTGCCGCTAGATGTCGCTAATTTTCATACACTGGATCTTTAAGTTCATGCATGACAAAATACACAGTCATGGACAAAGATATTGGCACCCTTGGTAAATATGAGCAAAGAAGGCAGTGAAAATAAATCTGCTTTGTTTCTCCTTTTGATCTTTTATACTTAATCAAAATTACAACATTTCATTAAAGTAAAACAATTGGAAGTGGGGGAATATCACATTATGAAACAATACAGAATAAAGCAAAACTGGGTTGGCTATGGGAGGATCTTGATTTTGTGCTCAGTGACCCATGTTTATGTTGATTTTTCTTTTAAACATATGTCCTAGTGGAAGATCTTACCCAGCCTCATTATAAGATTTCTAGCAGAGAAAGTCAGTTTTTTTTTACTATTCGTATTTGATATATTCCATGATGCCATGTATCGGAACAAGAAGTCCAGGACCTCTGGTATAAAAATAGGTCCACAACAATAAAGAACTGTGGACATGGGACACAATTTAATCCCTGTGTGCACCAAACTCATGTTTTTCATTTCATATGGCCATACATCGGCTTGCGAAAGTATTCATACCCCTTCATTTTGTCTAATTTATGTTGCTGCTCTGTATTAAACTACTTAAAGTCCCAGTGCATTTGATAAGTCTATCACTTAAAACCCATCTTTAAGCATTTAAATAGCATATGCCAAAGTTTTTTTCCTGTGATAATAATTTGTTCATGACTTAAAATGACTTGAATGTAACTCTACACCCTTGCTTCATTTAGTACATGCAGATTCATGAATATGTAAATTAGTCCCCACCTCCTTTCAATCGTGTGAGCTCGGACCGTTGATTATTCGGTTGTTAAGTGGGTGACGTAAGGAATACCGTTTCCGGGTCCAAGCATCTATTCATTTCAAGCAGTGCTACAGCTGTAACAGCTGTTAATGAGCACTGTTTACTCACATCGCATATTTAAGCGGAGCATTTATTAACTCACAGTATACGCTATGGTCTCCAGGCTTACGGAATCTCATATATGAATCAATATTTGAATAAATTATGAAAAATGAATCATTGATAAAGGTTAGGATCGTGGTTTTCCAATAGTTTTACAGCTTTCCATGAACGTATATTAGCATGTTTTGTTGTTTGCCTAGAGCAAGGGTCTTGGCAACGTTTTTCGGGGCAAGGACCCCTTAGATGAGAGATGCATGGAGCAGGGACCCCCTTATACTTAAATACTTATATTTAAATAAAAGTTCATTGATTTTAAACACGTACGATAGTTCTGTCAGAGTTTACAGTTCAGAAGCTGTGTGGTGTCATTTGGCTGTCAAATTATTGCTTTACAGCTTTAACAAATTTGAACAGACGTTCAGAAACATATGAGAATGCACTTTATTTGCACGCAACTCCTTTCATGCATACTTTTATCGGTAGGGAGACTCTGAGAATGCACTGATTGTAACCCTACCGGTTTTTATGATGCAGATGTAACGTTTCTTCCATTGCTTGCTTCCGCTGCCTGAATGGATGTTTTTGTCTGCACGCACGCAGGTAAAAATTGCAATGCGCGGGAGCTTCAATGAGTCCGTGCGGCCGCGCACGTGCGCAGCTTAAAGAGAACATTGGTTGTAATATTTCTGTACCCATGCTTTATGTTATTAACAAAAAGTTGCCTGTGAGTAAATAGTAATTAGCGGACCCCTTGCATTCCCACCGCGGACCCCCTATGGGTGGACCCCCAGTTGAAGACCCCTGGCCTAAAGTATCTTATTGAGCGTTTGGACCCGGAAACAGTATATGACCTTCCATATACTGTGTGGTGGTGCGTGACGTCAGACTAAACAACAGAATAGGTACACAGATGATTCATTCTATGTGTGAGCATTGCGTGCTCGTGTTGCAGAAGCAGAGCTGAAACAGCAGTAGCTGGGTTTCTATTACCCTGGTTTTATGCATCAGTTTCGCATCAGAAACGAGTGATGAAAACGGCACATTTTGAAATGAAAAACGTTAATTCGCAAAAAAGTTTTTACGCACACTTGAGGTGTTTTTCTTCTTTTTTGCGAAAAAGGGTGAATGCGAATAATGGGAGATGGAAATGCATTTGCAGAATAAATTCCTCCAAATAGTCATGTAACTGCACTATGAGATGGCATAACCTGACTAACCAGAGTTACGTTTGAGTAGTTGGATGGAAACGGTGCTTTTTCGCAAATGTTTTATGTGATATTCCAATTGTACGCATAAGCTAAATTCGCAACTTTGGATGGAAACTCAGCTAGTGATTGTTCCAGTGCCAAGTCTATGTTCCATCCTTACATATCTATGGCTCAAATCTGTTAACGTGATTGGTTACAGGATTATGATGTCATAAACAGAGGCATTTTCAAACTGCATTCTTAAACTTAATTTCTGAAACAAAGCAATGAGCACGCGAAAGCCCTCCAGCATATTACAATTAAAGGTTTCTTTTCCACTGTTTTTATATTGTAAGTAATGGATAATGTTCAGCCGCTTGATATCGCATAGTAAAACCTGCCAGAAGCCTAATGCGAAGCGGGGTTAACGTTACAATCGGCTGGATCCGCATATTAAACAGCTAGAGTTACTTACCACATGAGCAAATTATTGGATGCAAAATATTGATTTTAAATATTGTATTTGTAACAAATACAAACCTTATGCGAGGAAAATTTCCTAACGGCTTTAATCCAATGTGATGTTCACGTGAGACGAACATGCAATGTGGTTAAATCGTTTAATTAATTGATAATTGATCATTATTTGTTTATTATTTGTATTTGTTATTTATCATTATTTGTTATTAATTTATTAATTAATAATTAGGCAAACAGATCCACCTGCGCCTGGCGAACCACTCCCATATGAGCCGGACTGCGCAGGGATGGAGTTGCCATTCTCCGCGGGGCATCCCCTGACGAGAGAGCGCATCGGCTGTCTGGTTCAGGTAGCCCGGGATGAAAGTGGCTCGCAGGGACTTGGTCACCTGCTGACTCCAGGGGAGGAGGTGTCGGGTGAGTTGTGACATCTGCCATGAGCGTATGCCACCTTAGTGATTGATGAACACCACGGCAGCCGTGCTGTCCGACCGGACCAGCACGTGTTTGTCCTGCACTAGGGGCCGGAGCCTCCTCAGTGCCAAAAGGACAGTCAGTAACTCTAGGCAGATGATGTGCCATCGCAGCCGGGGACCTGTCCACTGCCCCAATACTGTGTGCCCATTGCACACGGCACCTCACCCCTGCAGGGAGGCATCTGTCATCACCACGATGCGCCTCGAAACCTGCCCGAGCGGAACCCCTGCTCGGAGAAAGGCCAGATCTGACCAGGGGTTGAGGGTGCGGAGACACAGAGGCGTAACCGTAATGCGCCTGGAGACGGTGTGCCAAGCCGTCCAGGGAACACGACTCTGAAGCCAGTGCTGAAGCGACCGCATGTGCATCAACCCGAGGGATTACCCCTGTCGAGGACACCATGTGCCCTAGGAGCCTCTGAAAATGTTTGAGCGGGACCACTGAAGTCCACCTGACCAATTTCAGACAGTTCAGCACCGACTGCACGCTCGTTGGTGAGACGCTCTGACATACGGACAGAGTCTAGTTCCATACCGAGATAAGAAGAGCTCTGCACTGGGGAGAGCTTGCTCTTTTCCCAGTTCACCCGTAGGCCCAGACGGTTTAGGTGCCGGAGCACGAGGTCCCTGTGCGTACACAACACATCTCGCGAGTGTGCCAAGATAAGCCAGTCGTTGAAATAGTTGAGTATCTGAGTTGGGGATAACCTGAGGAGACAGGGCCAGACCGAAGGGTAGGGCCTTATACTGATACGCTCTTCCCTTGAACGTGAACCGCAGGAACAGCCGGTGTTGAGGGAGGATGGAGACGTGAAAGTACACGGCCTTCAGGTCGATTGCCACGAACCAATCTTGGTGATGAACTGAGCCCAAGATGCGCTTCTGCATTAGCATCCTGAACGGCAGCTTATGTAGGTGCTTGTTTTGGGCACTATGAAGTATGGGCTGTAAAGCCCTGAAGACATCTCGGTTAGAAGGACGGGTTCGATCGCACCTTTCGCCAGAAGGGCGGCAACCTCATTCCGAAGCACGGGGGCGTTCTCCCCTCGAACCGAGGTGTGGAGAATGCCCTGAAACTTGGGCGGGTGCCTGGCGAACTGGATCGCATAACCGAGATGGATCGTCCTCTCTAGCCAACGTGACGGGCTGGTGCACTCTTGCCAAGTGCCGGTAGCGCGAGTGGTAATGAGTGTCAGCTGTGCGTTACACCGGTCTCGCATCTCTCATGGAGGAGATCGGAAGCATAAAATCTCCTGCAACATCAAGACAGTATAACACCATTCAATATATCCAGTCATCGACATTAATGCTATTACTCACTTATCTGCTTTCTATTGTGTTAATAAAAGATCGTTGACGTATCTTACCTGTCGTCTGCCTAGTGGTTCTGTGACAGAAGACCAGGTGTGGGTTTCCCGAAACCTTCTTAACGCTACGTCATTCTTAATTTATACCTTAAGACTGGTAGCAATATATAAGAACGACGTAGTGATACAAAGGTTTCAGGAAAGACTCGTTTCAGAAGACCGTGGACGCACTCAAGCTGGCTTTAACACCAGCATCCAGCACCATTCCCCCACCTCAACCACAAACCATCAACATCCATACTTCGCCGTCTGTCACCGCAAGTCCCATGGTTGCACCAGCTCCCTACACCAGCTGGAGGATTGCAATCAATTAATCCTCCAGTGCAACCTATACCTGCAACCGAATTCGCATTACTACCCTACTGAGGCTTCCAGGATCTCGTTCGTCATCTCGCTACTCTCAGGAAATGCTCTCCAATAGGCGAGACCTTCTGGTCCCAAGCTGGCCCTCCCGTACAATCCATATTACAGTTTATTCAACACTTCCGGGAAGTCATTACGTCAAGGAAATCTGTCTGTTAACGATTATGCCATCAGGTCCCAGGGTCTTTTTTTTTAAGTATTTACCACCATATTTAACTATGGGCATGAGGTACTTTTCTATTTGGCTACCTCTCTGTATGTTTATTGCCAAAAAGCTCTATTTGGTTTCATCTGACCATAGAACCCGATGTCATTCGAAGTTGCAGTAGTGTCTGGAAAACGAGTAGTAGAGCCTTTTTTCTTGAAACCTTTTGAAACAATTTGTGGTGATGTAGGTGACATCAAATTATAGTTTTTTTTCAGACAAAAATATCCTCACATAAGACCCTGTGGCCAGATTCACAAAACATTCTTAAGAAGAAAATCTTCTTAACTTGTAATTTATGAAAAAAGTTTGGAATGTCACAGTATGTTTTCCTCCCCAACAAAACTTCTTAAGACAGTTGTTAAATTTTTTCCTCAAGATTGAAGATTAAAATGAAGAATAATCCAAATTCTCGAAACAAAAGCTGTTGTAAATATCTTAAAATTAAGACAGCCTCATGGTTGTCTTTAATCTCAAACGGTAAGATGTTTAATACATGTATTTGGTTGTTTCACATGTGATTTGTATTGTATTGAGCCAGAATCATGAAACCAGAGTAATTTTGACAATTACTTGCCATTAAGGAATATTTATATTGATATAATAATGATAAGGTCTAGATCTCTTACTTTAGTTTTCATTATTAAAAACAGAGTGCTTTTTACATTATTCTGGGACAAAGTGACTCGAAACAGAGAGTGTCAGAAATATTCTGAAGTACTAAAACACAAAAACTATTATAATAAGTATAATTTTTAATGCTTGCTAACATGCGATTGTAAATGCCGTTTAACACATCACATGCTAATATGTATAGGCTATAGAGTAAAATAATGCGAGGTGCTTGTTACACACATAAAGTTTATAGATAAACATATACAGTGACCTCACGAGTATTGTATCATGTATTTTGTGCTTGTTGTGTTATGTGTGGAAACACGTGGCCTTTGTTGTGACTGCGCCACGTATTGTCCTGTCGTGTGCCTTGGTCCCGCCCCCTTGTTTCCTTGTTAGCTTCCCATTAGTGTTTCATTCACCTCACCTGACCTGTGTAATTTTTCCTTGTTAGTGTTCCCCTCTTAAATCCCTAGTATTCTGTGAAAATGAAATTTGCATGCCGGACTCCGCCCCCGGGTATCCGGGTATAAAAGGGAGACGGTGTGCCTCATTCATTCACCTTAGTTCTGAGGAGCCTGAGACCTCTCACGACTGCTGCAGTGGACAGCACGTGTTGTGGCAAGGAGGACACAACGTCTCGTTCCCTCCATCAGGGAACCGAGGTTACATCCGTAACCAAGACGTTCCCTTTCTGTCGGTCTCTCGACGTTGTGTCGAACCGACAGAATGGGGTTCCTATGGAAAACGCCACAGCACTGAGCCGCGTCACAATCTCTGCGGAGCGACGTTGACTGGCCTGGGCGAGTCAGACGAACACGCTAGCGCGAAATTATGACCTTCCAGTGGAGAGGAAGGGGGACCCAGAGCTTTCCACAAAAAGTTGGGAAGCCCCCTAACGCCGGCCGTCACGGGCGGAGGCCTGATTCTCTAAATGGCGAGAAGCCGCCCGGCACCGTACGGGCCACTGGGTAAGCATTATTCCCCCCTGGGGGGGAAAAACGCTGCAGAGGCCACTACCTACCGTAGGGAGGAATTAGTGGAGACACCACATGGTCTCACCATCAGGGGAGAACTCATGGGAGGAATGTGCGGACTGCAGGAGTTAACCGCAAGGTGGGAGTCCACCTGGGGAGGTCATGGGTTGCCAAGGTGGGAACCATTCATGAGGATACATCAGACGGAACAGCCCACGGAGGGGGGGTTACCACGTCTGGAGCACTAGGTCCGGTTAGAGCTATGTGGGAGATAACTCAACTGTTCCCCGGCCTAAGGGGGCAGGGCTGCTCTGCCCAGCCTGTCCCCTGGAAGGGTGCTTAGTGATGGATGGAATGCCTGTTCTTTACCCGAGGGGAAAGAAGTGAGGCGGGATCGCCACTGCTCCCCCCGGAGGGGGAAGGGCTTCCGCAGGCGTACGCCCTACCGGCTGCCGGTCCCACACCTTGCCAGGATGCGGGCTGACACCGGTTCCGCGCGTAGGTATTAGAACCTCACGGAGTTGTTGGGCATAGCCCAACCCGCAGCTCTGCAGATGTCTGCCAGAGAGGCGCCCTGAGCCAGTGCCCATGAGGGGTGTGCCTCACTCCCAACGGGCAGGGGCGAAATGAGATCGGTATGCCCTAACGAGGGCATCCACGATCCAGTGCGCCAGCCTCTGTTTGGAGACAGCCCTCCCTTCTGCTGACCTCCGAAACAGACAAAGAGCTGCTCAGAGCTTCTGGGCTCTGCGTGCGGTCCAAGTAGAGGCGCCGTGCGCGTACTGGACACAACACGGATAGGTTGGGTCTTCCTCCCCGGTGGGGAGCGCCTGCAGGTTCACCACCTGGTCTCTCGGGAGAGTGGTGGGAACCTTGGGCACGTAGCCGGGGCGGGGTCTCAAGATAACGTGAGAATCCCGGCCCCGAGTTCTAGGCAATCTGTGGACACGGAGGGTGCTTGTAGATCCCCTACCCTCTTGGAGGTGAGCGCCATGCGGAAAGCCGTCTTTATCAAGACTGAGAAAGAGCGGCAACCCCGAGAGGCTCGAAGGGGGCGGGGCCTCTTGAGGCCCGCCACCTAGGTCGCAAGAGGGTACGGAGCGCGGGTAAGGTGGTCACCCTCTCGCGCCCCTTAGGAACCTAATGACCAGGTCGTGCTGTCCCAGAGGCTACCCAGCACTTGGGTCATGATGAGCGGCCGTAGCGGCTACATACATTCCCAGTGTGGAGGGGGAGAGGTTACTCCCCCGTCTCTCTTGAGGACGGGACAGCTCGTACCCGACCGAGCAACTCCGCGGGTCTTCTCGCCGAGAAGAGCACCAGGACGAGAAGAGGCGCCACCTATGGGCGTATAGCCGCCCAGTGGCCGAAGCCCTAGCCTGAGTGACGTCCCAACCGGACCGGGGGTGGGTCACTCAGGATCTCCTCGTCCCGTCCAGACATGGAGACCAGGTTTTGCCTGGGATGCCGTAACGTGCCCCTTCCCCTGGGGAAGCTGTCCGCCAGGGGGAGCGGCCAGGGGGGAGTTGTTGTCAGAGCCTCAGCTCCGAGAACCAAGTCCTGGTTAGGCCAAAGGGGCGTAACTAGTACCACTTGATGCTCCTCTTCCCTGGCCTTGCACAGGACCTGTGCAATGAGGCTCACTGGGGGGAAGCGTACTTCCGCTTGTCCCGCGGCCAGCTGTGCGCAAGGGCATCCGTGCCGAGGGTACCTCGGACAGGGAGTACCAAAGCGGACAATGGGTGGAGTCCGGGGAGGCAACAGGACCACCTGTGCCTGGCCGAACTGCCCCAAATGAGCCGGCTGCGCGGGGAGGGAGTCGCCACTCTCCGCGAGGCGTCGACTGACGAGAGAGCGCATCGGCTGTCTGGTTCAGGACGCCTGGGATGTGTGTGGCTCGCAGGGAGCTGATCACCTGCTGACTCCAGAGGAGGAGGCGTCGGGCGAGTCATGTTAGCTGCTGTGAGTGAAAGAATACGCCACAGCAGCTGTGCTGTCCGACCGGACCAGCACGTGCTTCCCTGCACGAGAGGTAGTAGCCTCCTCAATGCAAGTAGCACAACCAACAACTCTAGGCAGTTGAAATGCCAACGCAGGCGGGGGCCCGTCCACCGCCCCGACACTGCTTGCCCGTTGCACACGGCACCCCAACCTTGCAGGGAGGCATCCCAAAGGGGACCCCTGTCCGCAAGAAGGTCATGGAGACCAGGGGGTTAGGGTGTGTCGGCAGAAAAGCGTGATGACCATACGCCTGCTGCCGGTGTGCCACGCTCTCCAAGGAACTTGACTCTGTAGCCAGTGTTGGAGCGGTCGTATGTGCATCGACCCGAGATTCCAACACAGGAATTTCTTTTTGCGATCTCTTGCTTAACTTTTTCCCTGTTAAAAAAGTGATGAATTAAAACAAGTTAGAGGAAATCCAGATTCAGTTCATGCAATTAATATGTTAGAGGTGGTAATAAGTTCAGTATAATATAAGAAAGTGTCATTAAAATGTGATCAAGTTGCATGAGAATTATCTTATACAATCTTAAAAATAAAGGTGCTTCACAATGCCATAGAAGAACCTTTTTTGTCTAAATGGTTCCATAAAGAACCTTTAACATCCGAAGAACCTTTCTGTTTCACAGAATTTTTAAAAGGTAAGAAAGAGATTGACTGATTGGTTCTTTGTGTAACCAAAACTGGTTCTTCTATGGCATCGCTGTGAAGAACCTTTTAAGCACCTTTATTTTCAAGAGTCTATAAAACACAAATTGTACATAGCAGCTGCGTGCAAATTCTGGTTGGAGCCAAAACAAATGATTAATTCAAAACACTGTCACATGACACATATGATGGCATGCTAATAAAGCTGTAGTGATTAAAGCAGCGATGACAAGTAAACATTCTGTATTCTTAATTCACACACCAGGACAACTGGAATGGTCAAATAAAACCTGTAGGAATCTTGCTAAAATGAAGATTATCCTATACAACAATGTTCCGTACATCGCTTCAATTACGCTTTCAGATGCAAGACAGAAAGCAATGCAAACACTCACATGAATCAATACTCTTAGGCACAATTGTCCTGCCATCTGTGCGATGCCTGTGTTTCAGTATGTAAAAGCTTGTGGAAGTGTTGTTACCATTGTATAGGCCTGTTTGGCACAACAGCAGGCCACATGAAGTCATGCTTGAATGTTGCAATTGAGGATGTGTCATGATTCTTTGGGTCTATTGAGCCGTAAAATTAGGCGGTTTAAAAATAACAGCAATTATGTAAGGAAATATTATGCAAAGTAATATTGGAGCCACATGGTACATGCATCTTTCCAAAAAGAGAATTATTAATTAAGATCCATCTATCCATCCAAGTATTACTCAAAATAGCATGAGGGTTTTGAGGTTATGAAAAACTATCTTCTGCAGCTCAACTTGTGTAGCATAGCAACTGCAGTCATGGGTGCAATTCCCAGGATATGCTCATAAAAGTATACCGTAAAAAAAGTACAACCTTAATGCATTGTAACACCCTTTCTACACATGACGTGATGCGATACGACAATAGAACTCATTATAACTCAAAAAAGACAATAGAACTCATTATTATTCAACATTTTGAACACACTGGATGTGTCGCAATGCATTGCTATAAATGCCTTGTTGTTAAGGGTGTTATGTTGTCTTGTTGATGTAAATTGTTAAACAATTGGCCTTTATTTGGTGATTTATTAGGTCATCTCAATGCAGTACAGTAACAATACCAGACATAGTGTCACTGAGGAGTTTTAAAATGTCTTATAATTATAATCCTATTATTAAACTTTCACTGCTATTGCTTTAGGGGGATCTATTTAGAAGTGTTCTAGTGTGTGCTCCTAAAAAAAACATTAAAGAACAGATGGTCAGTTCCCAGTTACATCACTGCTCTGCTTTTAACACAATGCTTCCGGTGGCTGAATAATAAAGAAACTCCTCCTCCTAAAAACATGATTTTCTTTTGATGGGCTGTGCATAATAAAGCAATGCATTCTCTGCTCTGTCCATAACAGAATCTATTGTGAGTCCATGGATACAAAATGTTCTGCTTTTTACAATGTTTTTCACTTCATATTGAATTCTTTGCCAGTAATAATCTGTGCAGTGGAACAGCCATTAAAAGCTTACATCTCCACAAGGGAGAACGTCTCGGTTACGGTTGTAACCTCGGTTCCCTGATGGAGGGAACGAGACGTTGTGTCGAACCGACAGATGGGGTTCGTCCCTGAGAACCAATCGCTTCCGACTTCTTAGAAAAGGCCAATGAAAATTGGCGAATGAAATTTGCATGCCGGACTCCGCCCCCGGATATCCGGGTATAAAAGGGAGACGGCGTGCCTCATTCATTCACCTTAGTTCTGAGGAGCCTGAGACCTCTCACGACTGCTGCAGTGGGCAGCACGTGTTGTGGCAAGAAGGACACAACGTCTCGTTCCCTCCATCAGGGAACTGAGGTTACATCCGTAACCAAGACGTTCCCTTTCTGTCGGTCTCTCGACGTTGTGTCGAGCCGACAGATGGGGTTCCTATGGAAAACGCCACAACACTGTGCCCTGTCACAATCTCTAGCGAAGCGACGGTGACTGGCCTGGGCGTGTCAGCCGTGAGCGCTACCGCGAAATTGTAACCTACCAGTGGGTAGGTAGGGGGTCCCAGAGCTTTACTTGAAAGGTGGGAAGGCCCCTGCCTTCGGCCTCACAGGCGGCGGCCTTGTTTCTCTAACAGCGAGAAGCCGCCTGGTACCGTAAGGCCACTGGGTAAGCGCTACTTCCTCAAGCGGGGGATGCGCTACAGAGACCACTTCCTACCGGAGGGAGGAGTTTAGTGGAGATACCAACATGGTCTCACCGATGGGGGAGAACTCATGGGAAGAATGTGCGGACTGAAGGAGTTAACCGCGAGGTGGAGGTCCACCTAGGGAAGGTCATGGGTTACCAAGGTGGGAACCAATCATGAGGATACATCAGACGGAACCGCCCTGCTGGGGGGTTACAACGTCCGGTAGCACTAGGTCCGGTTAGAGCTATGTTGTGGATAACTCAGTTGGTACCCGGCCTAAGGGGCAGGGCTGCTCTGCCCAGCCCGCCCGCAGGAGGTGCTTGCTTAGTGATGGATGGAGTGCCTGTTCTTCACCCAGTGGGGGAAGAAGGGAGGCTAGTTTAGTACGCTGACCCCCTTAGGAGAAAGGGGGGAAGGTACTGTCATAGGCGTACACCCTACCGGCCGCCAGTCTTGCCTGATGCCTGCAAGACTCGAGCCGATACCGGTTTTACGCGGAGGCTGTAGGACCTCGCGAAGGTGATGGGTGTAGCCCAACCCGCAGCTCTGCAGATGTCTGCCAGAGAGGCGCCTCGAGCCAGTGCCCACGAGGAGGCTGTACTCCGTGTGGAGAGAGCTCTCACCCAGTGGGCGTAGGCGATCTTAGGACAGGTACGCCATAGTGACGGCGTCCATGATCCAGTGCGCCAATCTCTGTTTGAGACAGCCCTCCCTGCTGATCTCCAAAACAGACAAAGAGCTGCTCAGAGCTTCTGCGGCTCTGCGTGCGGTCCAAGCAGAGGCGCAATGCGCGTACTGGACACAACACGGATGGGGTTGGGTCTTCCTCCCCGGTGGGGAGCGCCTGTAAGTTCACCACCTGGTGTCTCGGGGGAGTGGTGGGAACTTTGGGCACGTAGCCGGGCCGGGGTCTCAGGATAGCGTGAGAATAACCGGGCCCGAGTTCTAGGCAATCTGTGGACACGGAGAATGCTTGTAGGTCCGCTACCCTCTTGAGCGTCCTCCCGAGAGCCGTCTTCATCGTGAAGTGAGAAAGAGCGGCATCTCCGAGGGGCTCCAGGACCGCATCAAGGTCGTAAGAGGGTACGGAGCGTGGGTGAGGTGGTAGCCTTCCCGCGCCCCTTAGGAACCAAATGATCAGGTTGTGCTGTCCTAGAGACTTACCAGCAACTGGGTCGTGATGAGCGGCAATAGCGGCTACATACACGTTCAGTGTGGAAGGGGAGAGATTACTCTCGAGTCTCTGGAAGGACAGCACGTTCCCAATCGAGCAACTCCGCGGGTCTTCTCTTCGAGAAGAGCACCAGGATGAGAAGAGGCACCACTTACAGGCGTATAGCCGCCTAGTGGCCAGGGCCCTAGCCTGAGTGATGGTCTTAACCGCCGCAGGGGGTAGACCACTCAGGATCTCCTCGTCCCGTCCAGGGGCCAGACATGGAGGTTCCAGAGGTCTGGCCTGGGATGCCATAACGTGCCCTTCCCCTGGGAAAGCAGGTCCTTCGTCAGGGGAATCGGCCAGGGGGGAGCTGTCGTCAAGAGCATTAGCTCCGAGAACCAAGTCCGGTTGGGCCAGTATGGCGCAACTAGTACACTTGATGCTCCTCTTCCCTGACCTTGCACAGGGTCTGTGCAATGAGGCTCACTGGGGGGAAGGCGTACTTCCGCTTGTCCCACGGCCAGCTGTGCGCTAGAGCATCCGTGCCGAGGCAGGGAGTACCTTAGCGGGCAATGGGTGGTGTCCAGGGAGGCGAAGGGGTCTACCTGAGCCCGCCCGGACTGTACCCAATGAGCTGGCTGCGCGGGGGTGGAGTCGCCACTCTCCGCGAGGCGTCAACTGACGAGAGAGCACATCGGCTGTCTGGTTCAGGTCGCCTGGGATATGTGTGGCTCGCAGGGATCTGCTCACCTGCGGACTCCACAGGAGGAGGCGTCGGGCGAGTCGTGTTAGCTGCCGTAAGCGAACGCCACCCTGGCGGTTAAATACGCTACGGCAGTTGTGCTGTCCGACCGGACCAGCACGTGCTTGTTCTGCACGAGAGGTTGTAACCCCTTCAGTGCGGGTAGCACATCCAACAACTCTAGGCAGTTGATATGCCTGCGCAGGCGGGGGCCCGTCCATCGCCCCGACACTGCGTGCCCGTTGCACACGGCACCCCAACCCTGCAGGGAGGCGTCTGTCATCACCACGACGCGCCTCGTGACCTGCCCGAGAGGGACCCCTGTCCGTAGAAAGGTCATTGAAGACCAAGGGGTTAGGGTGCGTCGGCAGAGAGGCGTAATCACCATCCGCCTGCTGCCGGTGTGCCACGCTCTCCAGGGAACTCGACTCTGTAGCCAGTGTTGGAGCGGTCTCATGTGCATCAACCTGAGGGGTATCACCACCGTCGAGGATGCCATGTGCCCAGGAGCCTCCTCCCGCTGACTGCTTGAAATATTCCAGGCAGTTCAACACTGACTGAGCGCAGTCGCGCTGTAATGGAGACAGAGTTGAGTTCCATACCAAAAAAGAGGATGCTCTGCACAGAGGAGAGCTTGCTCTTTTTCGGTTGACCTGTGGTCCCAATCGATCTAGGTGCCGAAGCACTAGGTCCCTGTGTGTACATAACAGATCTCACGAGTGTGTCAAATGAGCCAGTCATCGAGATAGTTTAGTACCCGCACACCTCTCTCCCTGAGGGGAGTGAGGGCGGCTTCCACGATCTTCGTGAAGACTCGTGGGGACAGGGACAGACCGAAGGGGAGGACTCTGTACTAATATGCCTGACCCTCGAAAGCGAACCGTAGGAACGGGCGATGACGAGGGAGAATTGAGACATGAGAGTAAGCGTCCTTCAGGTCGATTGCCATGAATCCATCTTGACATCTGATAGATGCCAGGATGCGCTTCTGCGTGAGCATCCTGAACGGCAGCTTGAGTAGGTGCCTGTTCAGGGTACGCAGATCTAGCGACCCCCGCTTTTTTGGGGACGATGAAGTACGGGCTGTAAAACCCGTTGAACATCTCGGCTAGAGGGACGAGCACGATCGCTTCCTCACCAGAGGGGTGGCGACCTCGGCCCGAAGCACGGGAGCATCCTTGCCTCTGCTGAGGTTGAGAGGATGCCCCGAAACTTGGGCGGGCGTCTGGGGAGTTGGATCGCGTAGCCGAGACGGACCGTATCCCGTAGTCACCGTGACGGTTTGGGAAGCTCTTGTCAGGCTCCCAGGGACCGAGACAGGGAGGCTAGGGGTACATTCTGCTTCATCGACCTCCCGGGGGTGGTTCGATGGCTGGCAGTGTGGATCCCTCGCCGTGGGGGGGGGGAACCCCCGGAGAGGAGATCTGCTCTGCAGTTTTACCTGCCTGGCGATGATGTTGCACAACGCACCATCGAATGAGAGTGCTTTGGCTGCTGATTATCCTCGACATTGGGTCTCGCCGTGACGCAACGCCGAGTTGCCGAACACCGTCGTGTAGAGGGTGAGAGCGGCTGTGATAAACGCCCAGAGAGGGAGAAAACTTTTAGAAGTGGGCTGTTGGGACGGGGCAGGAACCGTCCCGGATCGACCACCAGCAATGGAATGGCTGGGGTCGGGCCCGAAGGTATTCTCCATCTCCCTGGGGTCTTCCCATCAGGGCCGCTTTGGCTTCCGCCGTGGCTGCTGACATCGAAGAGGACCAGGGCTGCTGGGAAGCAGACGGTGCACGGGATCTCGGCGGCCAGAGGGCGGTCGAGTCGCGGCTGGGGAGGACATACTTGATATCCTCTGTCTGCTCCCTAACTGTCGAGATCGACAGTATCACCAAACAGCCCCCCCTTGCGAGATTGGTGCATCGAGAAAGCAGACTTTCTCGGCGTTACTCACCTGTGCAAGGTTCAGCCAGAGGTGTCTCTCCTGGACCACAAGTGAGGACATCGCCCGACCCAGGGCCCTCGCGATCACCTTGGTCGCCCGAGAGCGAGGTCGGTGACGCCGCGGAGATCCTGCATAAGCGCTGGGTCGGTCTTACCCTCGTGGAGCTCTCTCCGTGCATTGGCCTGCTGGAAGGCCATAGCGTGGTGAAAGGGGACAGCTTGGCCCGCAGCAGAGTAAGCTCTCGACACCTCAGATGCCGAAAAGCCTACATGCTTTGGACGGGAGTCTAGGTCGAGCCCCTGGGGGACATTGACGTATCCTCTAGCTGCCCCACCATTGAGGGAAGAAAGGGTGATGGAACTAGTTGACGTGTACGCGCCGAAGGGGGCGTTCCAGGTCGTACTAGGTTCCTCATGCACTTCCGGGGGAACACGGCACTGGGGGCGAGTGCGGCTTGGAGCCGCTCTCAAGCCCGATGTACCGTGTATCCAGCCGCGAGTGTTGGGTGAGGCAGTGCGGTGCACCGCAACCCAATACCGGCGGCCCGGGAAAGCATGGTTGACATTTCGACGTCCGCTTCTTCCTGATCTCGACCCCCCGAGGGAGGGAGCTTCAAGGAATCGTCGGAGTCTGATGCCAGTAAGTCACCCTCCGATGCTGCAACAGACATCTCATCAACGGTGGGACCGTCTCATGGGGAACGGTCAGACGAGCAAGACGAGGTGCAAAACGGTCCGCGAGCCAGTGGCTGACGGATTAGCGCTCACAGTAATCCTCATATCACCCTCGCTGTTCGCCGTATCGGGCGGCAGGGCCGTAGTCCTGCCGTCACGGAACGGGAAGCAGACGAGGTGGTGGCTGAGTCCCGTGGGAACACAGCCACCCGTGACGCAATGTCTGAATCGTCAACCGCCCGCAGTGCGGGCAGGACTTTTCCACAACATCTGCCCCAGCGTACTGGAAGCAGACATCGTGTCCGTCCCCCTCCTCGATGAGTGTGTTGCACCCACGAGAACAGCGGGACATGCCACGCTGGAGAAATTTGCTCTTTTAGAGAAAAAACTCGACCACTTCTGGAAGTCGCTGCAGGAAGGGACAGTCCGCTGCACCACGTCGTAGAGCCGGCAGTCTTGTAGTTGCTACTTGAAGCGAAGTCTGTTGATCATGAGCGAAGGCTCCGAAGAACAAAAGGTGAATGAATGAGGCACGCTGTCTCCCTTTTATACCCGGATATCCGGGGGCGGAGTCCGGCATGCAAATTTCATTCGCCAATTTTCATTGGCCTTTTCTAAGAAGTCGGAAGCGATTGGTTCTCAGGGACGAACCCCATCTGTCGGTTCGACACAACTTCGAGAGACCGACAGAAAGGGAACCTGATGTTCTTACAGAGAATGTCCACTAAATAGAAAAAATGACATAAATAAATAATAGACAAGGAAGAAGAGATTGTTTCAATGTCATAAGGCCAACATTACATTGAATTACACAGTATAGATTTGAATGGCTTGTTTTCAAGTTGACCACCACCCCTCATACTGAATTTCACCATTAAGGCATTTAACATGATTCTGTAAAATAAATAACTCAGAATTACTTCACCTCAGAAAAATTACAGTTTGTTTTCAAATTTTTTGCTGTCATGAGTATGGTTCATTTGTTATTTACCCAAATATATATGTATATATATATACACTATTCACTGAAGTTAATCATTAATATGTACACACACCTGGACACATGATAACTTCTAAACTGAATGTGACACTTGCTGTCAAATTTTGTGTTTACAAACAATTAGGCCGGATGTCCATAAGGACGAAGATTGGGAACCCCTGATCTATTTACACATTGCTCCTTTAGTTGCATGAAATTGCTCAACTTAATGTTAAATGTAATTGTTTTTAGCAGTGACACAAAACAGTTTGGGGGCTTGATAATTTTGCTATCAATTTCCCAGCAAGAAGCATAACAAAGCACAACTGAAGTGTAGAAACACCCTTTTAGGGTAAAGCCTAACTTTACGCCTATACCTTATAGCCTGCTAGCTAATTTTAGCCAAACTCAAACAACTTGGCAGTTGGCAATGTGCGCATAATTTCTTTCAGTTCCTTGCCATACTGAAACGGGAATGCGTCATCACTCTCGTGAGATTGCAGGATTTTGAAAATCTTAGCAGTACAGTTTAGGCAATCATCCACTTTAAACTGTGAAAGGAAATATTTGTAAAATTATATCTGATTTATATGTATATGCATAACTTTCATAAAAGTAATACAATTGTAATGTAGGCCTACATAAAATGTCTCGAATAATGACTACAATGCAGTGGCTTTGTAATCACTTGACCACACAGGCCACTTTGCAAATATAATTTAGAGGACACCCTTACTATTTTTCAGTATTAAACAAGTATTGATAAATATGACCCATAATTATCAACAAACATTGTGGATTATACAAAGTAAAAAGTTACAGTATATACAACATTTACTCATAGTGTTTTTCCATTTTAGGAACTTTGTGTCAGCTTACCCTGTCCTTGAAACCAATGAACCCATTTCTATGCCCACAAAGGAATTAAGGTAAAATCACTTATTGGAAAATATAGGTACTTCATGTTGACAAAACAGATTTCTGTTCAAAGTTCAGAGTTGCTTAATAGTAGGGATTTAACAATATCAAAATCTCACTGTACGGCAATACCTCGGTATAAAGTCAATGGCACGGTATTTCTTGCATTATTTAAATGACAAGTGATGACTTTGAAACGTGACATAAGCATCCTCTTTTCTTTATCCTCTAATGATAACTGTTGCTTAGAGTTATGAGTTATAGTATGAGATGGGTCAAATGACCTAAAATAATTGCACCAGATGGACCTTGCCAAAGGTAACATCTATAATTGTTTCTAACATTCTCTATGTTAGGCCCGGAAGACCTATCATTCATACAGTCATGTGACCAAGATAATATTGAGACAATTTAGCAATTGCGATAACACGATATCGATAATATTGTTACATCCCTACTTAATAGTAATATTAAACAGTTCAAGATACTGTATAGCTTTTTAACCTAATTTCAACCTGTATATAATGTATTGTAAGAATTGAAATAAATAGAAATAAAGTGGAAATTAGTAAATATCTGGAAACTCTTTTCAGTACGGTCTAATATATAGCCACAAAGAATTAAGAGGTCACTTCGGTTTTGTCTGTTATCAGCATTGTGGCAATATCAATCCAGTGTCTGTTGAATTGCTACTATTGTTTACCTCATTTGTAAGTCGCATTTAATAAAAGTGTCTGCTAAATGACTAAATGTAAATGTAAATGTGAATTTCAACAGAAACTAACCTCAGGAATGACATAAACGTCTGCGAAAAACCTGCATGTGAAATGCAGGTTTCATAAAAAAATCATATATGCATTTCGAACCGATCCCAAAATACAAGTAATGTGTCGTTAAAAAAATATTATGAACTTCTCCTCAATGCAAATAAAAACAATATTTTCATTTGTAATTCTGAAAAAACGTTGTCACTACATGGTTCACAGAACTATTTTAACAAGTACTTTTTTGGAGTGTTTTTTTCCTTGGCTGTATGCCTGAAGAGGTTTTTACTGTGATTTTCCCAAATAGTCAAATATGAGTGTAATGTATAAATCTACTTGCTAATTCCTAAAGTCTTAACATGTTTTTATTTGTTCATTGTGGTTTAGAGCATCACCTTCAGCAGACGACACATCTACCTCCATACCTCTAACTGGAGACAAACAGACTGATGCAGATATACTTTCCTTTGTCAGAGCCAGACACAACCTGCTCAACCGGACAGGTATTAAATAAACACTGTTAACCAGTGCTCTAAATAATGTCGCTGTATAAGCTTCCCAGTGGGCAGCGCAATACACATGAATTTGTTTACTAAGCTGATGGAACCAGCGAATGCAGAAACATTGTTTGGAAACCATGTGGCACTCTTCCGCAGGCAGGGGATGGGCGGGGCTGTGTGTACTGACCCAAACCCAGATCTTACAGAGTGTGGTTTTAGCCTCTAGGAGGCTGCTCAGATAGCAGCAGCAGTAGAATTTGTCCGGTTCAGAGTTGTTCTACCACTGAAATAATTTTTGAGACATTATTTTAAGAAAAACTACAAAATGTTGCTTTAAAGGGGTCATGACATGTTTTTATTTTATTTTGTTGGTGTAATTATAGTATTACTTAAGCTCTGTGCATTAATAATATAAATATATGTAGAATTGTTGTCTGAATCATAAGAGAGAGACATTAAAGAGGAGGAGTGGGGGTTTACGACAGCCATCACTTACCAGGCCTCTTGGACCAAGGACCAAGATAATTTGCAGCAGTTTACAGTCAAGCATGTTTCTGTTACAAAAAGAACATTCCATTGGCATAATCATTCTTCACAATGGTAAGTGTGAATGGGCCTGTTATTGCTGAAATTTAACTGAGAAAACGCATACCTACTCATTGAGTATGCCATTTCGGATTCAGCCATACTCTCTTTTTCCCAACCTTGGATACCTGGCAGTGTCCTGCATGAGGCCGCTATAGGCCCGGTGGACTTACTTTAGTGGAACTTTTTGAATTCTGAACTCTCCACACAGATTGGGATGTTTGCTTTGCACACTGAGAAATTACAAGTATTCTGGTCTTATATGTGACCCTGGACAACAAAACAAGTTTTAAGGGTTGAGATTGAGATTTATACATCATCCGAAAGCTGAATAAAGGACAATTGTTAGGATAGGATAATATTTGGGTGAGATACAACTATTTAAAACTCTGAGGGTCCCAAAAATCTAAATATTGAGAAAATGTCCATCAGAGGCTCTGTAGGAGGCCGTTGCTAAGTAAAAACAGGTTTGTTTTAACACTCTTGATTAGCTTACCGCTGTATTGGCGTTGCGGAGAATCGATGAACCCGAAAACGTCTTGGTTACGGATGTAACCTCAGTTCAACTCGAAAAGAATCAAGAGGCAGACAATATTGAATATAATGAACAACATTTATTGATACATAAAATGTAGGACTTTGGCGTGGGCCCCGTCTGTATTAGAATCCGAGGGTTATGGATTCTTGCAGATCCTGCCTGAGATGAAGGCAGGGGCGGAGCCAACCCCCAAAGATTTCGGAGACTAAATTGGTACCCACCGGTAGATTTGACATTACATCGGGTCTTATGTAAGATTCGAACGCTGAAGAAGACCATCTGCCCAGCACCTTTATTGATGAAGTCGGGATCCCACATTCTGCTGCAGCTGTAGCTGCACCGATTCTAAACGAGTGTCCTGTATACCTATGGGGTGGTAGTCCACATTTCGCTCCGTTGACCGCTCCCATATGAGCCGGACTGCGCTGGGATGGAGTCACCATTCTCCGCGGGGCATCCCTTGACGAGAGAGCACATCGGCTGTCTGGTTCAGGTTGCCCGGGATGAAGGTGGCTCGCAGGGACTTCTGACTCCAGAGGAGGAGGTGTCGGGCGAGTCGTGACATCTGCCGTGAGCGTATGCCGCCTTGGTGATTGATGTACGCCACGGCAGCCGTGCTGTCCGACCGGATCAGCACGTGTTTGTCCTGCACAAGAGGCCGGAGCCTCCTCAGTGCCAAAAGGACAGCCAGTAACTCTAGGTAGTGGATGTGCCATCGCAGCCGGGGACCCGTCCACTGCCCCGATACTGCGTGCCCATTGCACACGGCACCCCACCCCTGCAGTGAGGCATCTGTCGTGACCACGATGCGCCTCGAAACCTGCCCGAGTGGAACCCCTGCTCGGAGAAAGGCCAGATTTGATCAGGGATTGAGGGTGCGAAGACACTGAGGCGTTACCGTAATGCGTTTGGTGCCGGTGTGGTACGCCGTCCAGGGAACACGACTCTGAAGGCAGTGCTGAAGCGGCCGCATGTGCATCAACCCGATAGGGATTACCCTGTCGAGGATGCCATGTGCCCCAGGAGCCTCTGAAAATGTTTGAGCGGGACCACTGGAGTCCGCCTGACCAATTTCAGACAGTTCAGCACCGACTGCTCACGTTCGTAGGTGAGACACGCTGACATACGGACATGTCAGTCTAGTTCCATACCGAATAAGAAGAGCTCTGCGCTGGGGAGAGCTTGCTCTTTTCCCGGTTGACCCGTAGGCCCAGACGGTCTAGGTGCCGGAGAACGGGGTCCCTGTGCGTACACAACACATCTCGCGAGTGTGCCAAGATAAGCCAGTCATCTAAATTGTTGAGTATCTGCATGCCTTGCTCCCTGAGGGGCGGTAAGGTGGCCTCTACGAGTTTGGTAAAAACCCGAGGAGTCAGGGCCAGACCGAAGGGCAGGACCTTGTACTTATACGCTCTTCCCTTGAATGCGAACCGCAGGAACAGCCAGTGTTGAGGGAGGATGGAGATGTGAAAGTATGCGTCCTTCAGGTCGATTGCCACAAACAAATCTTGGTGACGAACTGAGCCCAAGATGCGCTTCTGCGTTAGCATCCTGAATGGCAGCTTATTTAGGTGCTTGTTTTGGGCACTATGAAGTACGGGCTGTAAAACCCGGAAGACATCTCGGTTAGAAGGACGGGTTCGATCGCACCTTTCGCCAGAAGGGCGGCAACCTCGTCCCGAAGCACGGGGAGTTCTCCCCTCGAAACGAGGTGTGGAGAATGCTCTGAAACTTGGGCGAGCACCTGGTGAACTGTGAAGAATGTGGGCGGGCCCGGACTTGATGGGAACGCATTTTCCCCGTGTTCTTCCCATCAGGGCCGCTTAGAGCTCCTCTTAGCGGCTTGCTGACAGGGGGAAGATGCCTTCCTCCGCGGGGGTCTGCATCTCGGGTGTGTCGTCGTCTGGGAGGGCCCTGGAACCAGAGGTGCTGCCGCGGGAGGCAGGCTGCTGGGAAGCAGGCTGCGCTCGGGACTGTGTCGACCGATAGGTGGTCACGTCGCCGTGCTGCAGGATCTGCTTGATCGCCTCAGTCTGCTTCTGCACCGTGTAGAACTGTTGTGACACGTCCTCCACGGTGTCACCAAACAGCCCAGGCGGGCCTTCTGGGTGTCACCCATCTGCACAAGGTTGAGCCACAGATGCCTCTCTTGGACCACAAGTGTGGACATCGACCGACCCAAGGCACGTGCCGTTGCCTTCGTCGCCCGGAGCGCGAGGTCAGTGGCAGTGCGTAACTCGCTCATGCGAGTTAGGTCGGCCTTCCCATCGTCTAGGTCCTTCAGGGCTTTAGGCTGAAAGACCTGAAGGATCGCCATAGTGTGGAGGGCGGAAGCGGCCTGTCCAGCAGCATTGTAAGCCTTTGACACGACTGTCAAAGAAAGCTTACAAGCTTTGGACGGAAGTCTATGTCGACCCCTCCAGGTGGCAGCTGTCTGCGGGCACAGGTGCACCGTGACTGCACGCTCCACCTGGGGGATGTCGACATAGCCTTTGGTCGCCCTGCCATGCAGGGAAGTAACAGCCACCGAGCCCGCTAGCTTGGAACGCGCCGAGAACGGTGCATTCCAGGACTTAGTGAGCTCCTCATGCACCTCCAGGAAAAATGGCACCGGGGCGGTGTGTGGCTATTGACCACACTCCGACACCAGAAACCACAAATCCAGCCTCGCGACTGCCCGGGCAAGCATGGCTGACATCTCAGCGTCGGCCTCATCTTGAGCTCGACCACCTAGGGGCGGGAGCTCAGAGAGGTCTTCCGCATCTGATTCCAGGAGGTAGCTGTCCGATGCAATGACAGAGAGTTCGTTCTCATCTCTCTGTGGAGTCTGCTCGCTATAGGACGGTCTACCGCTGCCCATCTGGGATGAGCCAGGTGAGCGTGCTGGGGTATGGGTGGTCTGTGAAGCCGAAGCTGACGGATCGACATCTATAGGAACCCCCAAATCACTCACAAAGAACGTAGCCAGCAGTGACCGCAACACCTTAATCGCCATGTTCTCGCAGACAGAACATGCTGGTTCGACAAACCCTGCCTCAGCATGCTTGATCCCCAAGCATGTGACACAGGTGTCGAGCCCGTCTGACTCAGGGATGAGTCTGTCACAGCCAAGGACACAGCTGCGAGACATGTTCGCAACTGTGAGATATTTTCTCCTTTAGGTCTGTAGCTCACTGCCGAGACACCCAGGGAACTCTGCTCTCAGGAGGGAGAAGTCCGCTGCTCTGCATCGTAAGTCCAGCAGTATGAAGATTCTGAAAGAGATAATGCTTGTCAGTCATGTGCCACGCAGGTTCCGAATAACAAAGGATGAATGAATGACCGCCGCCATCTTTCTTTTATATCCGTATGCACAGGGCGGGGACTGGCGTGCGTGTGACATTCGCCAAGCCCATTGGCCTTTTTCAAATTCTTCTCGGAGATGATAGGTTCTCAAGATAAAACCACAGTCACAGGAAGTTCAGAGGCGGCCATCTTGGACATTCAATTCAATTCAATTTTATTTATATAGCGCTTTTCACAATGTGCATTGTTCCAAAGCAGCTTTACAGGAGCAAATAAGAAAAACACAGAAAGGTAAAACACAGCACAGTGCATGGTGTTTATAGACCAAGCAAGATCATTATAATAAATAATATCTAATAAATAAATAAATAAATAAATAAATAAATGCAGTCTCCCGGTGAGCAAGCCAACACTGCACTGCTCTGCTGTGGCGAGGAACCCAAACTCCAATGCTGAATAATGGAGAAAAAAAAACCTCGGGAGAAACCAGGCTCAGCCGGGAGGGCCAGATCTCCTCTGACGTGTCATAGCTGCACTCAGTGACCCCGACCAAAGCCACCGAGCAACGTCCACGAAGAACAGGGAGAGCCCACGAGCCGCGACCCAGGAAGCCCCACCCGCCGAAACCGTGCAGGTCCAACCCGGTCCCATTCCGTGATCAACAACAGACAACAGAGGGACAACCAGGGAAAAGTAGTAATGGCATAATTAACTTTATTCCTCTGTTGTCCGACATCGACCACAAAACAAGACCAACCAGACCAGACCCACACAGTCCCAACAAATGAAACGCCCCGAACCACAACCAACAAGCCCCCCCCACTCCCTACAACACCCACCCAGCTACCTCCAATCAAAGTCACTGAGTGCAGCCATAACTTCAAACTGCTGTCGTGTGATGTAAGTTTAGCATTAAATACCAAGTATTGTAAATTTAGCATTTATGTGACAGGTAGTCCGTCTTTGCTCTCGGTTGGGGATGGAATTGTCTGAGCTGGGCCGGCCAGATGGTCGCCTTTTTCTTGGGTGGTGATGGAATTGCCTTGGATGGAGCTGGATGGTCAGTCAGTCCGCAGGCTCTCGCAGGAGGATGGCACGGGATTTTCCGATGTAGCTGGCGTAATCTCTAGTTGTGGATGGGCATATGACGTTCATCTGGGCCTGGCGGAATCTCTCCCTACCTCGGGATGGGCATCCCGAGGCGAGGGCAGAAACAGAAAGAGAATAATTAGCGTAGCTGCTGTTCATTAGCTATGTATTAGTGAATGCTTGGCTGAAAAGATGTGTCTTTAATCTAGATTTAAATTGGGAGAGTGTGTCTGACCCTCGAATAGTATCGGGGAGGCTATTCCAGAGTTTAGGTGCTACGTATGAGAAAGCTCTACCCCCTTTGGTGGATTTAGTTATTCTAGGTGTTATCAAAAGTCTGGAGTTTTGAGATCTTAGAGAGCGTGATGGGTTGTAGTGTGGTAGAAGCTCTGTTATGTAGGTAGGGGCTAAACCGTTTAAGGCTTTATAAGTAATTAAAAGAACTTTAAAGTCAATACGATACTTAATGGGTAACCAGTGAAGGGTTGATAACATTGGGGTTATGTGATCGTATTTTCTGGACCTGGTTAGAACTCTGGCAGCTGCATTCTGAACTAACTGTAGTTTGTTTATTGATGCTGCAGGACAACCACTAAGCAGTGCATTACAGTAGTCAAGTCTTGAGGTCACAAATGCATGAATAAGCTTCTCTGCGTCAGCCACACATAAAATATTTCGCAATTTGGCAACATTTCTAAGGTGGAAGAAGGCTGTTTTTGTGACATTTGAGATGTGATTTTTAAATGACAGGTTGCTGTCTAATATAACGCCAAGGTCTTTAACTGTATTTGTTGGAGTAACAGTGCAGCCTTCAATTTGCAGGTCATAATCCGAAATATTCTGCTCACGTGTCTTTGGTCCGATAAGTAATATTTCTGTTTTATTAGAATTTAAAAGAAGGAAATTACAAGTCATCCAATGCTTTATATCGTCGATGCACTCTGCCAATTTGGATAGTTGGAAGGAATCATCTGGTCTTGATGAGATATATAGCTGAGTATCATCTGCATAACAGTGGAAGCTAATTCCATGTTTTCTAATAATGTTTCCAAGGGGCAGCATGTATATGGAGAATAGCAAGGGTCCTAAAACCGATCCCTGAGGTAATCCATAATTTACTTGCGTTAGATTTGATGATTCCCCATTTAAATGGACAAATTGATGTCTGTCTGATAAGTAAGATCTGAACCATTGTAGTGCCTGTCCCTGAATACCGGTATAATTGTGTAAGCGATCTAGAAGTATTTTATGGTCTACAGTATCGAACGCAGCACTAAGGTCGAGCAGGACTAGGAGTGAGATGTTACCTTTATCTGATGCTATAAGCAGGTCGTTTGTAATTTTAACGAGCGCAGTTTCAGTACTATGATGCGGTCTAAAGCCTGACTGGAATTTTTCGTGTATGTCATTATTTTGTAAGAAAGAGCACAACTGAGTGGACACTACTTTTTCTAGTATTTTAGACAGGTAAGGGAGATTTGAAATCGGTCTATAGTTTCCTAGTTCATTGGGGTCTAAGTTTGGTTTCTTGATAAGAGGCTTAATGACGGCCAGTTTAAAGGCTCCTGGGACATGGCCTAGATTAATTGACGAGTTGATAATGTTATAAATGGGCTCAATTGCAACGGGTAATAACTCTTTTAATAATTTAGTTGGTATGGGGTCTAATAAGCAAGTTGTAGGTTTAGATGTTGCAATAAGTTTAATTAAATCTTCCTGTTTTATAGGTGAAAAACACTGTAGCCTTTCTTTTGGGGCGATGGTTGGTACTAATTTATAGGACAGACTTGGAGGTTGAGTTTTTACTATTTTGTCTCGTATGTTTTCGATTTTCTCTGTAAAAAAATTCATGAAATCATTGCTACCAAGGTGCGGCGGAATACCCAGGTCAGGTGAAGTCTGTTTATTTGTTAGTTTAGCAACTGTACTAAATAAAAACCTTGGATTGTTTTTGTTAGTTTCTATGAGGTTACGGAGGTGCTCAGCCTTTGCTGCTTTTAGTGCCTTTTTATAACAGTTTGCACTCTCTTTCCACGCAATTTTAAAGACCTCTAATTGGGTTTGTTTCCATTTGCGCTCCAGTTTACGTGTTTCTCTTTTAAGGGCGCGAGTGGTGCTATTGTACCATGGTGCTGCGTTTTTCTCATTAATCTTTTTTGACTTCATAGGTGCGACAGCTTCTAATGTATTAGAGAAAATAGTGCCCAATTTGCTGGTCATGTCATCGAGCGATTCTGTATTTATTGGTATGGTTATTAAAGGAGTCAGATCTGGCAAGCTCTTTGCGAAACTATCTTTAGTAGTCGAGGTAATTGTTCTACCCTGTCGATAACGAGTTAAACGGCTGATTTCTGCAGTGCGCAGTGTACATGTTATAAGATAGTGATCAGTGACATCGTCGCTTTGAGGTATAATATCTATATTGGTTAGATCGGCTCCGTGAGATATAATCAAGTCTAGTGTATGATTAAATCGATGAGTGGGTCCATTGATGTGTTGTGTTACTCCAAAAGAGTGTAATAGCTCTGTAAACGCCACTGCTAATGCATCGTTAGCACTATCTACGTGGATATTAAAGTCTCCGACAATTAGTACTTTATCAACGTTAACCAATAGGTCCGATAGGAAGTCCGCAAACTCTTTCAGAAAATCAGTGTAGGGACCAGGGGGTCTATACACTGTAGCCAACGTACAAGAAAGCAATGATTTTTTACTGTCAATTGGAACAATTATGTTCAACGCAAGCACTTCAAATGATTTAAATTTATGCTCCGTTCTCTGAGTTACAGTAAGAAAGTCTCTAAAGATTGTTGCGACACCGCCACCTCGACCAACCGGACGTGGCTCATGCATATAACAGTAGCTTGGTGGTGTACACTCATTTAGACCGTAATAATCATTTGGTTTAAGCCAGGTTTCGGTAAGGCAAAGTATATCAAAACTGTTGTCTGTGATCATTTCATTTACAATAACTGCTTTTGAATTTAGTGATCTAATATTAAGTAGGCCGAACTTTATGAGTTTGTTTTGGTCGTTTATTACATTGTCCTCAGGTTTAATCACGATTAGATTTTTTCTCTGAGATTTGGCTATTTTGTTATTTTGTAGTATTATTCGGGGGACAGACACAGTCTCTATGCATTTGGAAGCAGTAACATTTCTAACAGATGAGTGGGAGGAACACAGACTATGGTTGAAGTTTTGACTTACCGCTGGGAGACGTAGTCAAGCTGTGCGTAGCGTCTTTGAGATGTTGTCAGACAGAAGAACCGCTCCGATGCTGCTGGGGTGCAGGCCGTCAGGGCGGAAGAGCCTAGGTCGCTCCCAAAACAGATCAAAATTATTAACAAAGAGCAGCTTCTGTTCATGTTCTGGACATGACAGGGAGCATGAGAAACTCAAAGAGAGGCATGAGAGGCAACCATGTTGTGTTATTGATAGGCAGCCATGTTGTGGTCGGGCTCTGGAGTGGCAGCCATGTTGTAGATGGGCCCTGGTGTCCCATGCCATAGTGAGAGAAACAGGTAAGTCACGACCTCGCCAAGAATTGAGGTTTGCACAGTTCCACATTGTAAATTTGTTTTTAGAACCTACGGTTCTAGTATAATTACAGTGAAAGTGATAGAAGTGCAAATGTTACACCATTCCCCATGAGTGGGGTCAATAGAGGGTATGCATTTCCTATGTGAACATGACAGAATATGACCCTTTGAGTGGCAAAAAAATGGCTGCTTTCAATAGAGGGACTGCACGTGACTTCACCGCACACGAAAGCCAAGCAAGCCATGCCCACTGAGTGGCAAAAAGACTAATTGCAGAAGCCTTTGCCGCTATCTGGACTAAATGGGTAAAGCTTGTTGTGTGATTGATTGTACAAACAGTTAAAGCACAAAATGTTATATTTCTTTTCACAGACTGCTGAAAGATCCCAGTTTCTTTTTCTCCTATTGAAAGAAGCCCTTTTGCTGAGTGTTTTGCTCCTCAAGGGGGCGGGTTTCGGCGTGTTTACTAGGAAAGTGATGTCAATGCTGTAATGAATTCACTGTTGTTAAAATTATAATGAGCTTGGCTCACCAAGTCTCCACCAGACCGCAATGGTCAAATCCATAAAACAAGTTATTTAAAACATCAGTTTCAGTCATTCAGGGAATAATTGTTTAGGATGTTGGATGTGATCAGTAGAATCGTGTTAGATAATTTGTGCACACAAACAGTCTTCCACAACCAAGTCGATCTGCGGCAATCTCAGTCTCTTTTTCTAATTAGACCCAAATACGTGACACACACACAAGGGTACATCTCAGTTGATTCTCGATTTATTATTGTACGAACAGAGGCTTATATTCAACTATGCATCCTTGAGAAATGGTACGAAGTTTAATGAAAGGACAGACAGTTTGTTTTTCATTCGTTATCAGAATGGAAAGTACAAGTGTTCTGACGACAAAGACAAAAATATGTATAAAGGTTATAATAGGCAAATAACAATCATAAGAGCCATAAGAGAGTGTTTCAATCATAAGAGCCATGAAAGTATTAAAATTTAACATTGGCCACTTTAAATCATTTATGATTTAGCGCTCTTATGATTATAACTTCAAAACTAACCCTACAAAAGGGTGAAAGATAATAATCAGTCCCCTTGACATCATCTATCCTGACCTCGAGGTACATTTTACCAAATGAGACCAAATGATACTCCCACATTCTTAGTGGCTCACCAGACCAAACGTCCACCCCCGGCCCCATTTTCTCTTTTCATTTTCTTTAATTGTCTTTTCCTTGCCTCTCTGACAGAGGGGGGTGGTAAAAGATCTAGCTCAACCTACTCTAACATCATATAATCATCATTCAAATTAAATTTAGTTATGCCTATTTTTTGTCCAGAATAAAATAACAGGGCAAAATCAAAGCAACTCGTTTTCACAATTAAAGTTGCGCTCCATTTTTCGGGCTACTTTCTTTAGAGTCTGAGTGTGTTCATTATACCACGGTGTTGGGCTGCTATCTTTCATCTTCTTTAAGCGCAGAGGTGCAACTGTGTGTAGTGTTTCGGAGAAGGTGGAGTTAAAATTTTCTGTGGGAAAGTTGTTAACCTGTTATTATCCCAGAAAAAACCCTGGCATGTTTAGAACCCTGTTAAGAAGCAGACATCTCCTGTACAATTTTGAATTATAAAGAGATTTTTTTGGTAACGCTTTACATTAAGGTTCCCTTTGGAGATCATTAATAAATGCATTTATCAAGGATTAAAAACGAATTTACAAATGTATTGTAAATCATTAATAAACCGAATTACTGCTGGAATTTTACGACGTGGTGCAGCGGACTGTCCCTTCCTGCAGCGACTTCCCCTGGGCATCTCGGCAGTTCCAGAAGTGTTTGAGTTTTTTTCCTTGAAAGAGCAAATTTCTCCAGCGTGGCATGTCCCGCTGTTCTCGTGGGTGCAACACACTCATCGAGGAGAGGGACGGACACAATGTCTGTTCCCACGGGACTCAGCCACCATCTCGTCTGCTTCCCATTCCGTGACAGCAGTGGCTATGGCCCTGCCATCCACTACGGCGAGCAGCGAGGGTGATATGAGGATTACTGTGAGCGCTAATCCGTCAGCCACCGGCTTGCGGACCGTTCGCACCTCGTCTTGCTCGTCTGACCAATCCCCATGAGACGGTCCCACCGTCTTGTTCCTCAACCAAGCATCGGAGGGTGACTTACTGGCATCTGACTCCGACAATTGCTCTGAGCTCCCTCCCTCAGGGGGTCGAGCCCAGGAAGAAGCGGACGTCGAAATGTCAGCCATGCTTTTCCGGGCCGCCGGCATTGGGTTGCAGTGCACCGCACTGCCTCTCCCAACGCTCGTGGCTGGATACATTGTACATCGGGTTTAAGCGCGGCTCCAAGTGCCGTGTTTTCCCGGAAGTGCATGAGGAACTTAGTAAGACCTGGAACGCCCCTTTTCGGTGCATGCACGTCAAACTAGTTCCATCGCCCTTTCTTACCTTGATGGTTTGGCAGCTAGAGGATACGTCGATGTTCCCCAGGTGGAGTGTGCCGTCGCGGTGCAATTGTGCCCGCAGACGGTGGCCACCTGGGGGGCTCGACCTTGACTCCCGTCCAAAGCATGTAGGTTTTTCAGCATCTTTGGTGTCGAGAGCTTACACTGCTGCGGGCCAAGCTGCCTCCTCTCTCCACCTCTCCGCGCCTCTGCGTCGTGAACACTTCACTAACTCAATACCGATATACTTTAAAGTCGAAACTGAATGTCTCATTTCTGAAAAATGCCGCGCTACTGAACTCTTTTGATCCTAATTTTTGATCCTTTTTGTGTCTAATTGTGCTACGATGTTCAGCAATCAGAGTTTTTAAAGGTCTACTAGTCTTACCAATGTAACACAAACCACAGGGGCACCTCAACATATAGATCACATTAGATGTTTTACAAGAGATTGTACCCTGAATTTTAAATTTTTTACCAGTGTGAGGATGTGTAAAAGTCAAAGTTTTGTATGTAAAGTTGCACTGTTGGCAATTCCCACACCTAAAATTGCCATGTGGTATGGTGTTCAAAAAATGAGGAGTAGGTGGCAGATCGGCCTTAACCAGAATGTTACGAAGATTAGGTGCTCTTTTATAAACTAAACGAGGTGGTTGTTCAAAGCATTTCTTGGATCACAGACTAGGATCACTTTCCAAAATATGCCAATGTTTGGATATAATTGTCTCAATCTCCTTAGCAAGAGGCGAATATTGCATATAGCAATTAATACGACGATCAAACTTTTTATGTTTTTTGACAAGACACTCTTGTTGTGACACATCTGTGAACCGACTCGCAGCTGACTGAATCCATTCTTCTCTATATGCTCGTTTTTTGAACCTCTCTGCCAAAAGTCCCGATTGATCATGAAAATCTTCATCTCTACTGCAGATGCGACGAATACGACTGAATTAAGAAATAGGTAACGAACGCTTCAGCGAGACCGGGTGGTAAGATTGTCCATGTAAAATAGTATTGCGATTAGTAGGTTTTCAATATAATGTGGTTTCAATGCCGGTGCGGTTAGGAGAACAAGCACATCTTCTCTTGAAGAAATTCAATCGTAAATTTTAAAGCGTTACATTTACTATTTACCAGACCATGAAATTCCAACAACTCAGATTCCGTACCACTCCATATTATAAAAACATCATCGATGTATCGTTTCCATAACAGAATATGTCGGAGAAAATTATTCTCATCAGGGTTTAACACAAACTGTTTTTCAAACATACCACAAAATAAAGATGCAAAACTTGGGGCCATCTTAGAACCCATACTGCCACCAGAAATCTGCAAGTAATAATCTGATCCAAACAAAAAATAATTATATGATTACACCATTTTTGCCAAATCAGTTAAACATACATTACTAGGAACCTTATCAGGGCGTAAATCAAGAAAAGATTCAATCGCTTCTAATCCACCCTGGAATGGAACATTCGTATACAGCGATTCAACATCCATCTTAACTAAAAATACTGGACAATCCGGTAATCGCACATTCTTAATCAAGTCAATAAAATCCATAGTGTCTCTAATATAAGAAGGTAAGGACGTAACCAATGGTTGTAACGTGTTTTTTTCTCTCTTTGATTTAGTGTTTTGTATAGTTTTTCAAAGGTTTTGGTTTTAAGAATGGTTAACAATATTTGTTTTTGTCTTTTGTGTGTTTGCAGGTGCATAATTTAGAATTTACATTTATATTCAATCATATTATTATTTTGACTTTTGCGTGTGTTTATATATTGATGTATTATCAATATTTTACAATTATAATTGTAATTTTTTTTCTAAATATATTTTCTGGAGGGCATGTGATCCTTGTACACCTGGAGGTATAAATTAGGTTCATCAGTGTTGTTGTATTGTCTGATGAAGAGCTTGTGTGCTCGAAACGTCACGCGTCATGCAAAAGTTTTTTTAAATAATAAAGTATTTTTGATGGTTTTGGAGCTTTGGTGTGCCGACTTTTGTGACTACTTGGATTCGTTCTCTTGGTCGTGCACCCATTTGAGATTGATGTGTTTGTCCTCAGTTTGATAACACATAAAGCACCATAAAAAAATCAATAACATTTGATGGTGGACATTGAACAGGCGTAATTTCTTTAGAAAATACATTCTTTGTTGAACCTTTTTACCTAAGTGCTCAGTCCACCCATCCCATCTAAGCGTATTGTCCAGTACTATACCAAGGTATTTATAGTTTGGAACAAGTTGTATTGGCTCCCCATTAATTAATGTATGATGGAATGCATTTATCTCTCTAAAATCAATAACGATTTCTTTTGTTTTTGAAATATTCAATGGAAGATTTGATTTTTCACACCAATTAAAAAAGAAGTCCAAAACAGGCCCATGCTCTTCCTCTCCTTCATGTAAAAGACTCACTAAAGCAGTATCGTCTGCATATTTAATAATGTATCTATTTTTGAAAGAACTTGAACAAGAATTTGTGTATAAGATAAAGAGTAAAGGAGATAACACTCCTTGGGGAGATCCAATCAAGGTAATCATTTTATCAGAAACAGATCCTTCTAACTTAACCCTCTGGGTTCTGGAACTAAGAAATTCAGTCACCCATGTAATCAACTTACTCTCAAGTGAAAATTCTCTTTCCAGAATACCAGCTAATATAGTAGGAGAGATATAATTGAAGGCTGATGAGAAGTCCACAAATAAGATTTTAACATGAGACTTTAGTTTCTCTAAATGAGAGTGCAGCAAATGCAGAACAGTTAGGATTGCATCATCTACCCCCCTAGAGGCTTGGTATGCAAACTGCAAGGAATCAATGAGTTGCTGTGTTTGGGATACAATATATGTTTTCACTAAGTGCTCAAAACTCTTCATCAATAAGGATGTAAGTGCTATTGGTCGAAAGTCATTAAATCCCAAAGGCCTTGAAACTTTAGCCACTGGGACTATTGTTGATGTTTTCCATAGAGCAGGTACAATACCAATATTATAAGACTTGTAAAATTGTAAAAACTGGCTCTAACTGAACAGCGTGTTTTAGAACATTACCGCATATTTTATCTGGGCCTGGACTTTCATGAGGGTTACATTTCTTGAATGCCTGACTAACCTCTAATTCATCAATATAAAAGCCAGTAGAAGAGGTAATAATTTTAGACGATATAGGTATCTCTGGAACAGCGTTCCCACATACACTGTCAAAATGACAAAAATATGATTTAAGCTGATTGGCCATCTTCAGCTCCTCATCTCCTTGTAACACCAGGGGTTGATTACCTCTTACCTTATGGCGAATGTTTGTCATGGTCTTAATCCCCTGCCAAACTTGTCTAGAATTTCCACATGATGTAGATGTTTGTCTGTGTATATCTGTCTTTTAATTTGCCTCTGTATATTCCTCAAGATTACCTCATCCTCCTGTTTTCTGTATGGTGTTTTATTCTTCTTTATAAGGGTCTTTAATTCTTTAGACACCCAAGGTTTATCATTTGGGAATACTTTGCATGCCTTAAAGGGGATAACAGCATCGACACAAAAATGTATATAGTCAGTAACTGCCCCGACTTGTTCATTTATATCTAAACTATCTAAAACCTCCTACTCGGTGCATTCAAAACTCAACTCTCAACTCAACTTTAATTATATAGCGCTTTTTACAATTTTCATTGTTACAAAGCAGCTGTACATAAGACATATTGACTATAAGCAAACCAATTAAAGTTGTACCTGCAAAAACAAGAAAAAGGTGAAAACAAAGAAGACAGACACACCCACGTACAAAACACTCCACAAACACAATATGCACACGTACTAACACACAGACACACACACACACACACACACACACACACACACACACACACACACACACACACGCACACGCACACGCACACGCACAGTGAGAGCACACATTTAAGATAAAGGAGAAAGAAGCACATGTCAAATATAACAGACTATAAATTCCTATATGCTATATTAATTAAGTAAAACTTTAAAATTCTAAAGCAGCCCCCCAGCCAGGCAGATGCAAAACAGTATGCAAACGGTGGCGAGGAACCCAAAACTCTAATCGAGAAAAAAAACCTCAGGAGAACCCAGGCCCAACCAGGGAATTCCAGTTCCCCTCTGGCAAAAGCTGCTGCCTCTGCACAAGCTCCAGAGAGCTTGCACAACAAGGCTAAATAAAATAAATAAACTTATTAATAAGGTAAATTATAGTTTAAGATTATCATTAATAATCTAATAGCATTTGAAATTTTGTGGTGAAGATGTGTCAGGTGACCGCGTCCTTCTTTATCCAGCTGTATCATCTCTTGTCAGGTCACCGCTTCCCATTCTCTCTACCATCAGGTCAGGCCATGAACTGCATCCTGCTCGCTGTGGTAACCTTGGAACAATGAGACAAGACTGGCTGAGAGTAGAGTACTGTTCTGCACTCTTTGATGCAACAAGTACATCAGTTGTGTTTTTGGTTCCGGTTGATCTAACTAATGCAGCCTAAAGCCTCAGAAGATTTATATTATGGAAGTCTAGTGTATGCAAGATTAAAAAGATGCGTCTTTAGTCTAGATTTAAACTGACAGAGTGTGTCTGCCTCCCGGACAGTGCAGGGAAGACTATTCCAAAGTTTAGGCGCTAGATAGGAAAAGGATCTACCACCTGCACTTGATTTTGAAATTCTAGGTATTACCAACTGACAGGACGCCTGAGAGCGTAATGCACGTGAAGGACTGTAATACAAAAGGAGTTCATTCAAGTACTGAGGAGCTAAACCATGTAAGGCTTTATAGGTAATAAGCAAGATTTTAAAGTTAACGCGATGCTTTATAGGTAACCAGTGCAAGGTTGACAGAACCGGGCTAATATGTTCATACTTTTTTGTACGTGTAAGAACTCGAGCTGCCGCGTTTTGGACCAGTTGGAGTTTTTGTAATAAGCCTGCAGGGCAACCACCTAACAGTGCGTAATCTAGTCTTGATGTCATGAATGCATGAATTAACTTCTCTGCATCTGACATTGACAGCATATGACGTAGTTTAGATATATTCTTAAGATGGAAAACGTCTCGGTTACGTTTGTAACCTCGGTTCCCTGATGGAGGGAACGAGACGTTGTGTCGAACCGACAGATGGGGTTCGTCCTTGAGAACCAATCACTTCCGACTTCTTAGAAAAGGCCAATGAAAATTGGCGAATGAAATTTGCATGCCGGACTCCGCCCCCGGATATCCGGGTATAAAAGGGAGACGGCGTGCCTCATTCATTCACCTTAGTTCTGAGGAGCCTGAGACCTCTCACGACTGCTGCAGTGGACAGCACGTGTTGTGGCAAGAGGACACAACGTCTCGTTCCCTCCATCAGGGAACCGAGGTTACAAACGTAACCGAGACGTTCCCTTTCTGTCGGTCTCTCGACGTTGTGTCGAACCGACAGATGGGGTTCCAATGGAAAACGCCATAACACTGTGCCCTGTCACAATCTCAAGGAAGCGACGGTGACTGGCCTAGGCGTGTCAGCCGTGACGCTACCGCGAAATTGTAACCTACCAGTGGGTAGGTAGGGGGTCCCAGAGCTTTCTGAAAGGTGGGAAGGCCCCTACCGTCGGCCTCACAGGCGGCGGCCTTGTTTCTCTAACAGCGAGAAGCCGCCCGGAACCGTAAGGCCACTGGGTAAGCGCTACTTCCTCAAGCGGGGGATGCGCTACAGAGACCACTTCCTACCACAGGGAGAAGACTAGTGGAAATACCAACATGGTCTCACCGATGGGGGAGAACTCATGGGAAGAAAGTGCGGACTGAAGGAGTTAACAGCGAGGTGGAGGTCCACCTAAGGAGGTCATGGGTTACCAAGGTGGGAACCAGCATGAGGATACATTCAGACGGAACCGCCCTGCTGGGGGGTTGCAACGTCTGGTAGCACTAGGTCCGGTTAGAGCTATGTTGCGAATAACTCAGGTGATACCCGGCCTAAGGGGCAGGGCTGCTCTGCCCAGCCCGCCCACAGGAGGTGCTTGCTAGTGATGGATGGAGTGCCTGTTCTTCACCCAGTGGGGGAAAAGGGAGGCTATTAGTACGCTGACCCCCTAGGGTCAGGTACTGTCATAGGCGTACACCCTACCGGTCGCCGGTCTTGCCTGATGCCCGCAAGACTCGCCGACCGGTTTTACGCGAAGACTGTAGGACCTCGCGAAGGTGATGGGTGTAGCCCAACCCGCAGCTCTGCAGATGTCTGCCAGAGAGGCGCCTCGAGCCAGTGCCCACGAGGAGGCTGTACTCCGTGTGGAGAGAGCTCTCACCCAGTGGGCGTAGGCGAACTAGGACAGGTACGCCATAGTGACGGCGTCCATGATCCAATGCGCCAATCTCTGTTTGAGACAGCCCTCCCTGCTGATCTCCAAAACAGACAAAGAGCTGCTCAGAGCTACTGCGGCTCTGCGTGCGGTCCAAGCAGAGGCGCAATGCGCGTACTGGACACAACACGGATGGAGTTGGGTCTTCCTCCCCGGTGGGGAGCGCCTGTAAGTTCACCACCTGGTGTCTCGGGGGAGTGGTGGGAATTTTGGGCACGTAGCCGGGCCGGGGTCTCAGGATAGCGTGAGAATAACCGGGCCCGAGTTCTAGGCAATCTGTGGACACGGAGAATGCTTGTAGGTCCGCTACCCCCTTGAGCGTCCTCCCGAGAGCCGTCTTCATCGTGAAGTGAGAAAGAGCGGCATCTCCGAGGGGCTCCAGGACCGCCAAGGTTGTAAGAGGGTACGGAGCGTGGGTGAGGTGGTAGCCTTCCCGCGCCCCTTAGGAACCAAATGATCAGGTTGTGCTGTCCTAGAGACTACCAGCAACTAGGTCGTGATGAGCGGCAACAGCGGCTACATACACGTTCAGTGTGGAAAGGGAGAGATTATTCTCGAGTCTCTGGAAGGACCGCACCCACTTGATCAAGCAACTCCGCGGGTCTTCTCTTAGAGAAGAGCACCAGGATGAGAAGAGGCACCACTAGGCGTATCGTCACCTAGTGGCCAGGGCCCTAGCCTGAGTAGTGGTCTTTACCGCCGCAGGGGTTAGGCCACTCAGGATCTCCTCGTTCCGTCCAAGGGCCAGACATGGAGGTTCCAGAGGTCTAGCCCGTGATTCCATAACATTCCCTTCCCCTGGGAAAGCAGGTCCTTCGACAGGGGAATCGGCCAAGGGGGAGCTGTCGTCAAGAGCATTAGATCCGAGAACCAAGTCCGGTTGGGCCAGTATGGTGCAACTAGTACACTTGATGCTCCTCTACCCTGACCTTGCACAGGGTCTGTGCAATGAGGCTCACTGGGTGAAAGACGTACTTCCGCTTGTCCCACGGCGAGCTGTGCGCTAGAGCCTCTGTGCCGAGGCAGGGAGTACCTTAGCGGCAATGGGTGTTGTCCAGGGAGGCGAAGGGGTCTACCTGAGCCCGCCCGGACTGTACCCAATGAGCTGGCTGCACGGGGGTGGAGTCGCCACTCTCCGCGAGGCGTCAACTGACGAGAGAGCACATCGGCTGTCTGGTTCAGGTCACCTGGGGTATGTGTGGCCCTGCGGACTCCACAGGAGGAGGCGTCGGGCGAGTCGTGTTAGCTGCCATAAGCGAACGCCACCCTGGCGGTTAAAAACGCTACGGCAGTTGTGCAGTCCGACCGGACCAGCACGTGCTTGTTCTGCACGAGAGGTTGTAACCCCTTCAGTGCGGGTAGCACATCCAACAACTCTAGGCAATTGATATGCCTGCGCAGGCGGGGGCCCGTCCATCGCCCCGACACTGCGTGCCCGTTGCACACGGCACCCCAACCCTGCAGGGAGGCGTCTGTCGACCCTGACGCGTCTCGCCTGCCCGAGAGGGACCCCCGTCCGTAGAAAAGGTCATTGAAGACCAAGGGGTTAGGGTGCGTCGGCAGAAAAGCGTAATCACCATCCGCCTGCTGCCGGTGTGCCACGCTCTCCAGGGAACTCGACTCTGTAGCCAGTGTTGGAGCGGTCTCATGTGCATCAACCTGAGGGGTATCACCACCGTCGAGGATGCCATGTACCCAGGAGCCTCCTCCCGCTGACTGCTTGAAATATTCCAGGCAGTTCAACACTGACTGAGCGCAGTCGCGCTGTAATGGAGACAGAGTTGAGTTCCATACCAAAAAAGAGGATGCTCTGCACAGAGGAGAGCTTGCTCTTTTTCGGTTGACCTGTGGTCCCAATCGATCTAGGTGCCGAAGCACTAGGTCCCTGTGTGTACATAACAGATCTCACGAGTGTGTCAAATGAGCCAGTCGTCGAGATAGTTTAGTACCCGCACACCTCTCTCCCTGAGGGGAGTGAGGGCGGCTTCCACGATCTTCGTGAAGACTCGTGGGGACAGGGACAGACCGAAGGGGAGGACTCTGTACTAATATGCCTGACCCTCGAAAGCGAACCGTAGGAACGGGCGATGACGAGGGAAAAGAGACATGAGAGTAAGCGTCCTTCAGGTCGATTGCCATGAATCCATCTTGACATCTGACAGATGCCAGGATGCGCTTCTGCGTGAGCATCCTGAACGGCAGCTTGAGTAGGTGCCTGTTCAGGGTACGCAGATCTAGCGACCCCCGCTCTTTTGGGGACGATGAAGTACGGGCTGTAAAACCCGTTGAACATCTCGGCTAGAGGGACGAGCACGATCGCTTCCTCACCAGAGGGGTGGCGACCTCGGCCCGAAGCACGGGGCATCCTTGCCTCTGCTGAGGTTAAGAGGATGCCCCGAAACTTGGGCGGGCGTCCGGGGAGTTGGATCGCGTAGCCGAGACGGACCGTATCCCGTAGTCACCGTGACGGTTTGGGAAGCTCTTGTCAGGCTCCCAGGGACCGACAGGGAGGCTAGGGGTACGTTCTGCTTCATCGACCTCCCGGGGGTGGTTCGATGGCTGGCAGTGCAGATCCCTCGCCGTGGGGGGGGGCCCGGAGAGGAGATCGGCTCTGCAGTTTTACCTGCCTGGCGATGATGTAGCACAACGCACCATCGAATGAGAGTGCTTAGGCTGATGATTATCCTCGACATTGGGTCTTGCCGCAACGTCGAGTTGCCGAACACCGTCGTGTAGAGGGTGAGAGCGGCTGTGATAATACCCAGACGATGATGTGGCACAAAGCACCGTCGATTGAGAGTGCTTAGGCTGCTGATTATCCTCGACATTGGGTCTCGCCGTGACGCAACGTCGAGTTGCCGAACACCGTCGTGTAGAGGGTGAGAGCGGCTGTGATAAACGCCCAGAGAGGGAGAAAACTTTTAGAAAGGTATTCTCGAACTCCCTGGGGTCTTCCCATGAGGGCCGCATTGGCTTTCACCGCGGCTGCTGATGGGGTGGTGGTCTCCTCTTCGATGTCTCGAAGAGGACCAGGGCTGCTGGGAAGCAGACGGTGCACGGGATCTCGGCGGCCAGAGGGCGGTCGAGTCGCGGCTGGGGAGGACATACGTGATATCCTCTGTCTGCTCCCTAACTGTCGAACTCGACAGTATCACCAAACACCCCCCCCTTGCGAGATGGGTGCATCGAGAAAGCGGACTTTCTCAGAGTTACTCACCTGTGCAAGGTTCAGCCAGAGGTGTCTCTCCTGGACCACAAGTGTGGACATCGCCCGACCCAGGGCCCGCGCGATCACCTTGTTCGCCCAAGAGCGAGGTCGGTGAAGCCGCGGAGTTCCTGCATAAGCGCTGGGTCGGTCTTACCCTCGTGGAGCTCTCTCCGCGCATTGGCCTGCAGGAAGGCCATAGCATGGAGAGAGGGGACAGCTTGGCCCACAGCAGTGTAAGCTCTCGACACCTCAGATGCCGAAAAGCCTACGTGCTTTGGACGTGAGCCTAGGTCGAGCCCCAGGGGGACATCGACATATCCTCTAGCTGCCCCACCATCGAGGGAAGAAAGGGTGATGGAACTAGTTGACGTGTACGCGCCGAAGGGGGCGTTATAGGTCGTACTAGGTTCCTCATGCACTTCCGGGGGAACACGGCACTGAGGGCGAGTGCGGCTTGGAGCCGCTCTCAAGCCCGATGTACCGTGTATCCAGCCGCGAGCGTTGGGAGAGGCAATGCGGTGCACCGCAACCCAATGCCGGCGGCCCGGGAAAGCATGGCTGACATTTCGACATCCGCTTCTTCCTGATCTCGACCCCCCGAGGGAGGGAGCTTCAAGGAATCGTCGGAGTCTGATGCCTGTAAGTCACCCTCCGATGCTGCAACAGACATCTCATCATCACGTACCGTGTCCGATACGTGATTGAGGAATAAGACGGCGGACCGTCTTATGGGGAACGGTCAGACGACCAAGGCGAGGTGCGAACGGTCCGCGAGCCAGTGGCTGACGGATTGGCTCTCACAGTAATCCTCATATCACCCTCGCTGCTCGCCGTAGCGGGCGGCAGGGCCGTAGTCCTGCCGTCACAAAACGGGAAGCTGACAAGGTGGTGGCTGATTCCCTTGGGAACACAGCCACCCGTGACGCAACGTCTGAATCGTTAGCCGCCCGCAGTGCGGGCAGGACGTATCCACAACATCTGCCCCAGCGTACTGGAAGCAGACTTCGTGTCCGTCCCCCTCCTTGATGAGTGTGTTGCACCCAAGAGAACAGCGGGACATGCCATGCTGGAGAAATTTGCTTTTTTAGTGAAAAAAACTCGAACACTTCTGGAACCGCCAAGACGCCCAGGGGAAATCGCTGCAGGAAGGGACAGTCCGCTGCACCACGTCGTAGAGCCGGCAGTCTTGTAGCGAAGTCTGCTGATCATGAGCGAAGTCTCCGAAGAACAAAAGGTGAATGAATGAGGCACGCCGTCTCCCTTTTATACCCAGTTATCCGGGGGCGGAGTCCGGCATGCAAATTTCATTCGCCAATTTTCATTGGCCTTTTCTAAGAAGTCGGAAGTGATTGGTTCTCAATGACGAACCCCATCTGTCGGTTCGACACAACGTCGAGAGACCGACAGAAAGGGAAACGCAATTTTACAGGTGTTGGCGATGTGGCTCTCAAATGACAGATTACTATCGAATAGAACGCCAAGATTCTTGGCTGACGATGAGGGTTTTATGGAACATCCGTCAATAGTTAAGCAGTATTCTTGGTTGTTACTTATAGCAGTTTTCGGTCCAATAAGTAACACTTCTGTTTTGTCCGAGTTCAGTAATAAAAAGTTGTTACTCATCCAGTTTTTTATATCGACTATGCATTCCATTATTCGATGGAACTGCTGTGTTTCATGAGGCTTCGAGGAAATATAAAGTTGAGTATCATCAGCATAACAGTTAAAGCTAACTCCGTGTCGCTTTATTATATCTCCTAGAGGAAGCATGTATAATGCAAAGAGCAGAGGCCCTAAGACTGAGCCCTGTGGTACACCGTACTGGACTTGCGATTTGCGTGACACCTCATTGTTTATTGCTACAAATTGAAAACGGTCGGATAAATAAGATTTAAACCATTTCAAAGCTATTCATTTAATGCCGACATAATTTTCGAGTCTATGTAGGAGTGTGCTGTGGTCAATGGTATCGAATGCAGCACTAAGGTCTAGCAACACCAATAACGAGATACAACCTCGGTCAGACGCCAATAGCAGATCATTTGTATCGCTGATCTGTACTGTGACATGCTCTAAATCCAGACTGGAATTCTTCATTGATGTCATTCCTTTGGAGGAAGGAGTATAATTGAGTTGAAACTACTTTTTCCAGAACTTTAGATATGAAAGGTAGATTCAATATAGGCCTGTAGTTCCCTAGTTCTCTAGGGTCGAGTTGGGGTTTTTTGACAAGGGGCCTTATAACAGCCACCTTATATGCTTTAGGCACATGTCCTAATGTCAGAGATGAGTTAATAATACCAAGAAGAGGATCTATAATTTCTGGGAGCATCTCTTTCAGTAGATTTGTAGGTATAGGGTCTAGCATGCATGTTGTTGATTTAGATGATCTAATAAGTTTAGACAGCTCATCGGATCTACGGTATAAAATAATTGCATTTTCTCCTTAAGGGCGCTGTAGTTAGTTTGTTCAGCGGGTTTCACTTCTGATTGCATTGTTATAATTTTTTCTCTAATATCTTGGATTTTATATGTGAAGTAGTTCATAAATTCATCACTGCTATGCTGATATACAGGATCAGAAGTCACTGACGATTTATTTTTTGTTAATTTAGCCACCGTGTTAAATAAAAACCTAGGGTTGTGCTGGTTTTCTTCTATTAGTGATGAAAAGTAGGCGGATCTAGAAGTTATTAGGGCTTTCCTGTATTTTCGAATACTATCCTTCCATGCTGTACGAAATACCTCTAATTTAGTTTTCTTAAAGTTGCGCTCCATTTTTCGGGCCGCTTTCTTTAGAGCCTGAGTGTGTTCATTATACCACGGTGTGGGGCTGCCATTTTTAATCTTCTTTAAACGTAGTGGAGCAACTTTGTCTAGCGTTACCGAGAAGGTGGAATTAAAATTTTCAGTGGTAATGTCAAGATCTTCAACGTTATTTCTCATGATTTGAGACAATTCGGGCAGATTATCGAGAAACGCATCTTTGGTAGTTGAAGTTATTGTTCTACCATATTTGTAACAATGAGTTTTATTTGCAGCCGTAGGCCAGTGAAGCAAACATAATACCAGATAATGATCCGAAATGTCTTCACTCTGCTGAAGGATTTTAACGTCGTCCACATTTATACCGTAAGACAGTATTAAATCTAAAGTATGATTATGAAGGTGAGTGGGTCCTGACTCATGTTGACTAACGCCCATGGAGTTAAGAGTGTCTTTGAAAGCCATTCCTAAGGCATCTGTATCGTTATCTACATGGATGTTAAAGTCACCAACGACAAGGATTCTATCTGCTGCCAGTACTAGTTCTGATAAGAACCCACCAAATTCTTTAATAAAATCTGTGTGGTGCTCTGGAGGCCTATATACTATAGCTAAAATAAATTTTAAAAATGTTTTATCTTTAGTATTAGGTGTTGAAACATGAAGTACCATGACTTCAAAAGAATTGTATTTAGAGTTAGACTTCTGGGAAATGCTAAAAGAGTTATTGTAAAGTGCTGCGACACCTCCCCCTCTGCCTTTAAGACGAGGCTCATGTTTATAATAATAATCTTGGGGGACAGATTCATTTAAAGTAATATAATCATCTGGTTTTAGCCATGTTTCTGTCAAACACAGCATGTCTATTTTATGATCTGTTATCATATCGTTAACAAAAAGTGCTTTATTAGAGAGAGATCTAATATTTAGCAATCCGAGTCGTAATAGTTGATTATCTGTATTTTGTTCATGTTTAATTTGTTTAACGTTTATTAAATTACTTTCAAGAGGTTTACACATTATTTTATGTTTGCTAATCCAGGGGACAGACACAGTCTCTATTTTGTGATGTTTGGGAGAACGGATTATTACATGTTGTACATTTTTGCAGCCAGTACTAATATTTGCCTTAGGATGGATATATACCACAGTGATAAAAAACACCCTTGCAAAGTCATTATGCTCTCCTTTTCCCACACTTTAACAGTCTTTATCTGTGGTTTCTCTCTTTCAAGTAATCTCTGGTAGACAGGGCAAAGGTAGACAACCCTATGATCTGACGTTCCCCGTGGTGGTAGGAGTGATGAAGTATATGCATTTTTAACAGTTCCGTAGCACATATCCAAGGTCCTATTTTTCCTTTTATGACAGTCAACATATTGGTAATATGTGCTTAAACTCTTCTTAATTTTGCAATTATTGAAATCACCCAGAATAAACTTGGGAGCATCAGGAGAAATTGTCTCTAGTCTCTGAGATAAATTGAAAATGGACTCTTGTGCCTTACTAATATTTGCCTTAGGATGGATATATACCACAGTGATAAAAATTTGTGGAAACTACCTTGGTAAATAATATGGCCTAAGGGAGACACACAGCAGCTCAATGTCCGGAGTACACAGGCTTTCTCTAACCTTGAATGTATGACACCAATCCTCTCGAACAAGCAGACACACCCTGCCTCCACGTGTTTTCCCGGTGATGTCGGGGTCTCGGTCGGTCCTAAACGATGCAAAACCAACCAGTTCCACCTCACGAGGCATGACGTTGCTGTCCAACCACATCTCTGTTATTGCCATAACGAGGGTATTTCGGTACTCGTGTAGATAGCGAGTATTTGCTGAGAGTTCATCCATTTTTGCACGCAGAGGCTGCGCGGTTATGAGGAGAGTAGTAGGCAGGCAGAGTTGTTTTTATCCTTCAGCCTTCTCAAGCGCGTCAAAGACCTCCTCTGCATCCGCGTTTCCGTTTAGTGTGGGCATTTCCGCCCTTCACGTTGGTTTTTAGATATTTCGGAATCCAATCCACTACCCCAGAATGCTCCACAGAAGTTAGCAGTAATACAAACTCCCGGTTGTATCGAATTTCATTAACAGCAACACAGCCTGCAGCGTGGCCAAAGTTCATTCCATAGGTAAAACAGATATTTAGAACCGCCGTCAGTAGTCCAAACATGCTCCACAATGCAAGATCCATGATTTATATTCTCGAGCCGATTTAAACACATAAAACACAGCCACAGAGCAGCGCCACCGGAAGTAGCAATGTACTGTATATTGGTGCTCCTCAGTCATGTGTCTCACGTTTGCAGTTGGTTCAGAATGCAGTGGCTCGGCTTCTTTGTGGGAAGCGCAAACATGAGTCCATTACACCTCTTTTGATTTCATTGCATTGGCTGCCTGTCAAATACAGAATTGATTTTAAAATTTTACTGTTTGTATATAAATCTTTTCATAATCAGGCTCCACGGTATCTATCTGAGTTACTACTTCCATATACTGAGTCACGAGTGCTCAGATCCACTGACTCTGGCTTACTACAAGTTCCCAGGGCACGTCTAAGAAACAGAGGTGATCGTGCTTTTTCTGTTGTTGTCCCTAAGTTGTGGAATAGTCTACTCTTAAAACGTACTTCTTCTCTTTGGCTTTTAATATTCTTTGACCTGGTGTGCGATGATGAACCTTATCCATTTCACAGTGTGTGTTTTATAGTCTGTGTTAGAATTTGATTGACCTGTTTTGTCTTGCATACCCTCTACAGCACTTTGGTCGACTTTGGTTGTTTTAAATGTGCTATATAAACGTTGTATTGTATTGTATGTAGTGTTATGAAGGAATATGAAAAAAGTATAAAAAACAAGTATTGATAAACAAAAGCAAACAGAAAAAGAAAATACGTTTTATGAATTGCACAATGACCTGAAAGGGGAACTTCGCAGAATAATGAAAATTCTGCCATGAATTACTCACCCTCAAGTCGTTCGACAAGTCTAAAACACCCTTTCATCTTCAGAAGGCAAAGTAAGATAGTTTTGACAAGGTTCAGGAGCTTTCTGACTATAACAGTACACAGATTAAGGGGCAGTCTTGGTCTAATGGTTAGAGAGTCAGACTCGTGACCAGAACGTTGCCGGTTCGATCCCCAGGGCCGGCGGTTAACGACTGAGGTGCCCTTGAGCAAGGCACCTTACCCCTACTTGCTCCCCGGGCGCTGCAGTGATAGCTGCCCATTGCTCCGGGTGTACGTGTGTTCACCACTTGCTGTGCGTGTGTTCACTACTCTGGATGGGTTAAATGCAGAGTCACATTTCGGGTATGGGTCACCATATTTGACAAATAATTGAATTATTATTATTATTATTATTAAGGACGATGCCACGGGTGGTAGAGTGAAGGTAAAATGGGTTTAATAACACAAACAGGAACCAGGAACAAATAGGGTAATCCACAAAAGAATAATCCACAAGGTAAAAACGTGCAAAAACCAAGAACATCCAAAAAGGTAGGTAATCCACAGAATGATACAAAAAACATGAGCAAAAACATGCACGGAACAAGAATACACAGGTAAACTTCCACAGGAATAACAGGTTTGGAACTAGGTAACACTTAACTTACAACTAGACCAGACCACAAACACTGGGTAAAGGGAGAACATATAGTATCCGGTTGAAGAGGTGCAGGTGAAAGTCATTAGTTTTCTGGTGAGTGGGAACGTGTGTAGCAGGGTGAGAGCACTGATGCAGGGGACGTGGTCGACTGCGGAGACGTGACCATCACAGTACTCCCCTCCACTGTCTGCTCCAGCAGACCTCACAGGGCGACGAGGACAAGGGGCAGGACACACAGGATGGGCTGCATGGAAGTCCGAGAGAAGTTGAGGATCGAGTATGTTATCTCGAGCTACCCAGGATTACTCCTCAGGGCCCTACCCCTCCCAGTCGATGAGATACTCGAGGCGACCGCCTCGTCATCTGGAGTCGAGGATGGACTCAACTCGGTATACTTGCTGTGAGGGGTCCAATGGTGGAGGAGTTGGTGAGGGTTCCACCGCTACACCAGGCTCTGTGGAAATAAAAGGAATAGGATTAGTGAAGGGCTTGAGGGTTGAAACGTGGAAGGAAGGGGAGTTCCGATAGTGTGGGGGAAGTTGAAGACGGTAGGTGACTGGGTTGATCTGTCTCAGGATGGGGAATGGACCAATGAATTTGGGACTCAGCTTTCTACAGGGCTGCCGCAGACAAAGATCCCGGGTTGAAAGCCTGTCCTGCTGTCCGGGCTCATATTGTGGCGTGGGAGCCCTGCGTGTGTCCGCATTACTCTTCTGTCTGTGAACAACCTGACATACCAGTGGTCGACAGCTGGCATGGATGAAGGTTCTCCTGACCAGGGAAACAAAGAAGGTTGGTACCCGAGTATGCACTGGAATGGGGTCAGTCCCGTAGAAGACTGTCGAAGGGAGTTCTGAGCATACTCGGCCCAAGGTAAGTATCTGTGCCAGCTGTGTTGATTGGTATGACAGTATGACCTCAGGTATCTCCCAATGTCCTCGATCTTGCGTTCAGCCTGGCCATTGGCTTGGGGGTGACATCCCGAGGTTAAACTCACGGTTACTTGAAGGAGGTTGAAGAAGGCCTTCCAGACCCTGGATATAAACTGGGGCCCTCGATCCGACACAATATCCTCCGGAATTCCAAAGTTTCGGAACACATGGTTGAATAGTGTCTCGGCTGCCTCAAACGCTGTAGGAAGTTGCACAAGGGCTACTAGTTTGCAGGCCTTAGAAAACCGATCCACTGCTACGAGGATGCACGTATATGTGTCAGACTGGGGCAGATCTGTGATGAAGTCTATGGCTAGCTGAGACCAAGGCCTTTGGGGAATGGGCAATGACATGAGTTTTCCTGCTGGGAGACACCGGGAGGTCTTGGAGATGGCACAGACTGACCAACCCTTGACAAACTGGGAGACATACCCGGCCACCAGTATCGGGTAGCCAAGAGCGAAAGGGTGAGCTGGCTACCTGGGTGTCCGGATCTCGGAATAGAATGGGGCGAGTCCACGAGGGCAGTTCGAAGTTCCGGAGGGACGAAGGTTTTACCCTCGGGACCTCTCGGCGGAGCAGGATGATGGAGTTCCGAGATCTCCTCGTCTGTCTTCCAGATAATGGGGCTGAGGAAGACTTTAGATGTAGAATGGGGCTGGGAATGGTGGATTCTGGAGAAGAGTTGTTCTGGTGTGATAGGGCATCAGCTTTGCCGTTCTGGGAGCCTGGACGATAGGTCACAGTGAAGCTAAAGCGTGTGAAAAACAGAGCCCATCTTGCTTGTCAAGAATTTAATCGTCTAGCTTCCTTGAGGTATTCCAGGTTGCGATGGTATGTGATCACTGAAAAGGGAAACTTGGCTCCCTCCAACCAGTGCCTCCATTCCTGTAGAGCCAACTTAATGGCCACAACTCACGGTTTCCGATGTCATAATTCTGCTCCGCCGAGGATAATTTACGGGAGAAGTATGCACAGGGATGCAGCCGTGGGGATTCCCCTGCCGCTGCGACAGTACTGCACCCACTCCAGTGGACGAGGCATCTACTTCAACTAGGAAGGGAAGGTCTGGGTCCGGAATGCATAGAGTTGGTGCAGAACAGAAGGCTTCCTTCAGCTTCTGGAAGGCATGGGTGGCACCTGGGTTCCAGGACAGAGATTTGGACTGTTTATCAATCATGGAGGTGAGTGGTGAAGCAATGGTGCTTAAATTGGCTATGAAGCGATGGTAGAAGTTGGCAAACCTCGGAATCGTTGTAAATGTTTCACTGTAACAGGTTGAGGCCACTCCTGCACCGCATCCACCTTCCTTTGGTCCATCTTGACTGCGTTATGGGTGATGACATAGCCTAGAAAGTGTATTGTGGACATGAGAAACTGACACTTTTCAAGTTTCAGGTACAGACTATGAGTGCGGAGTCTCTGGAGGACACTAGTCACGTGCTGAACATGCTCTAGGGGATTACGAGAGAAAATGAGAATGTCATCAATGTAAATGATCAGGAATTTGCCCAGCATATCTCTGAAGATTACATTCATAAAACTTTGGAATATGGCTGGTGTATTGACTAAACCAAATGACATGACCTTGTACTCGTAATGTCCTGTAGGGGTAATGAATGCGGTCTTCCACTCATCTCCAGGCTTGATCTGTATCAAGTTATAGGTGCTCCGGAGGTCAAGTTGTTCCGGGACTGACAGGGGGTAGATGTGTCCTTTGGGCATGATGGCCCCAGGTAACTCTATAGCACAGTCCTATGGCCTGTGTCGAAAACACGTCCTGGAACGCCCGATACTCCATGGGAATGGTGTCACGTCCAACAGACTCAGGGCTTTCCACTGAGGTGGTATTGACCGGAACGATAGAAGGGGAAGAATCACTGGGAACTCCGGACTTGAAGCAAGATGAACTACAGCAATCTCCCCATGAACGAACCTTACTGGTCTGCCAATCCATGATAGGGGAGTGTTGTTGCAGCCAGGGGCTTCTCAGGACAATGTCAGTGGTGGAACCCTCCAGAACCCAAAACGAGGTTTCCTCCGAGTGAGCCTTGCCAATCCGGACGATGATGGGCGGAGAATGGAAACAAATCCTGTCTTGACCCAACAGCTTTCCGAGGATGTTGTGAATTCGAAGGTTGTGTTCATTCCTCCTATGAGACATTTCCAGGGATGTAAGTAACTTGTGAGATATAAAATTTCCTGCAGCTCCGGAATCTATCAGGGCCCTAGCTGGAAGAGAGCAAAGTGAAGACATTACAACAACGTCAGTTAATGCAAGTCGATCTGAGATGGCTGTGGCATGAACCGTACTCACCAAGGGTCGGGCAGGACAATGGGACAAGTAGCTAGCAAATGTCCAGACTCAGCACAGTACAAACACAGTCTATTAGCCATCTGACGAGCTCGTTCTTCTCAGGTTATCCGGTATTGGTCGATTTGCATGGGTTCAGGTTCTGGAGAGTTCTTGGAGTTACTGAGCTGGACCGGTGGAGAAGATGCAGCGGGTCGGCGAGGAACACACTCTGTGAAACACTGTGAGATGCGCACTGAGCGCTGAATGAGACTCTCCAATCCCACAGTGTCATCGTAGATTGCAACTTGTGAACGAACGGTACTCTCCAACCCCTTTCGAAATACGTGCTTGTTCATTTCACCCACTGGATGCCGTCAGGGTACGGAACTGGAGGTCATAATCCACCACCGATATCCTTCCTTGCCGTAACTGGAGAAGTTGATTATGCACTGTAAGCGGATTCACAGATTGCCCAAAAACCTCACGGAAATATGAGCAATTTGAGGGTGAGTAATTCATGGAAGAATTTTCATTTACCTTCCACTTGAAGGCTTACAGAGAACCATAAGACATACACAGTAGCACCTGGCATCATGAGTAGCACCAAACATCATTGTTGAAAAAAACATTTCCCCTAAAATAAGTTTTCCTCTTACTAAAACAGTCGGTAACACTTTACTTATACCCTTTATGTATGTTGCATTATAAAGGGTTATTAAAGGGTATGATGCATTTTAATTGTTCATAATTTGTGTTGTAATACATTAAAGGGTAAATATTTTGTGATTTTTAAGGTCCTACTTTGGTTTATGGAGTGTCCAACAACAAGTTTAGGTACATACTAGGTGTAAAAACACTTTCATTTTCTAATAATGGGGTGTTAATATTAACTTACTGTACTTCTTGACTGATTCTCAAATGATTTGTTCGGCAATTCATCTGTCTAATCCCCTCCTTTCTGTCAGCTCCTACTAGTCTAGTCTGCTGTGATTGGTCTACTGCATACAGCGTCGCAGTGTCGCAAATGGAACGTAGGCGGGCATTACACTGAGTGACACAAATCTGACACGGAACTGAAATTAGAACGACAGATGGTTCATTCGCGTGATTCAGAGTCGACTCCTTTTTTCGCCGAGTCAATAAAGTTGTTATTTGTTCACTTTCAGCTTTACAATTTGGCAGACTGCATACAGCGTCGCAGTGTCGCAAATGGAACGTAGGCGGGCATTACACTGAGTGACACAAATCTGACACGGAACTGAAATTAGAACGACAGATGGTTCATTCGCGTGATTCAGAGTCGACTCCTTTTTTCGCCGAGTCAATAAAGTTGTTATTTGTTCACTTTCAGCTTTACAATTTGGCAGACTGCACACACAGCAACATTACTTAATTAATAATTCCTCTGACATATGACGGGTTAGGTATCGTTAGGGATTTTTCGATACCGGTGCCAAATCGATACTTTTAAAACGGTATCGGGGCTTAAACAGTGCCTAAATCGATACTTTTTAAAAAGAGCCACAAAACACTGGTGGATAACATTGAAGAACAATATATTCAATTTAACAACATTTATTAAACAATTTCAGAACAAATTCACAATTTAAGTTTTAAGTGAATGTGAAATGAGCATGGACACTAACATTGAAGATGTTATAGTGTTTACTGTTTACCTTGTTTACCCTCCAGCTACAACTAAAAGCTCACCATAGTTGTATTAAATATGGACAGAAAATGCATATATCAACAGATTAAGTCTATTTACAGAGAGCCTTCTATAGGTGCATTATTTTAAAAACAGACGGTATGTATAATGAATAAGTATGATTATATGCCTAAACAAGCAGTCAGAGTAAAAAGCTTGACAGACTGATATCTAGAGATCAGACAAGGTTTTAGCACTTTTACTGCTGTGTCTCGCTTGCCTTTCTTGTCAAATGTGTTACTGTGTTAAGAACGAGCTCCACAGCACGCAGCACGCACTTCATTGATTTTAAACGCGTTCAACAGTTTTATTGCGATCGCTTGCATTACAGACGCGTCATGTGCATGTTGTTCGATAGCAAGTTTGTGAAGGTCTGTATCTAGCCTTCCTCAATGGGGTGTCGGTTAGAACACAATAATTCCGATCAGTTCCATGAAAAAGGGGGGCTTATTTGACAAATTGGGCAGTACACAACACAGCAGTACACAAGCTAATTGTATTGTTTGTTTATTAATGCACACTTAGCGCACACAGTCCTGCTAGCACTCTCTGTTGAGTCACTCTCACGGCCGATGAAGACTGACGTAATCAGCGCATGCGCACAGGACTCAAATTTGGTTACAAGTTTGCTCATTTGAAAGGCTGACACTATATGGGCTACCATTGGTTCTTTGTGTGTATGTCATTTCTTCATTTTGGATCTCTGGCAGGACAATCAGGCGAGTGATGGGTCGTGTATAGACTTTGTTCTTTATCTGTACCTCTACCGATCATACTCGATCATCAGCCCCAGGGAATACCTTTACAACTTTCTTAATCTGCCAGAATGAGCTGGTGACTGGGGGTGATCAACTAGCATAACAACCGTCCCAGGTTGGATGTCTGCGGAGGGATTCTGCCATTTTCTCCTGGTCTGAAGTTCAGGTAAGTTGTGCTTTATAAAGGCTGTCCAGAACCTGTCGGACAACACCTGCGCATGCCTCCATCTTCGTCTTCCCAAGAGCTCTGACACTGGATACACAGTTTGAGGCAGGGAACCATCCGGCCGTCCCATCAGAAGGCAATTAGGAGTGATGGGATCTAAATCAACGATATCCGATTATACGTACCCAAGAGGTTTGGAGTTTAGGATGGCCTCTACTTCTATGAGGACAGTTCGAAGCACTTCTGTCACGGTTTTGGATCCCAGGATGTGGTAGAGTGCAGCTTTAACAGAATGAATTTCTCGTTCCCACACCCCTCCGAAGTGTAGAGCGGCCGGAGGATTGAAATGAAAGCTGGACACCATGGACCTGACAGAAGGCTTCTTTCAGCTCTGTTTCACCCCCTCGGAAGTTGGTACCTTGGTCCGAGTACAGCTCCGTTGGTTTCCCACAGGGTGCAATGAATCGTCGTAGTGCCATGAGAAAGGCATCACTGTCCATGGATGTTAGGACCTCAAGATGCACGCTTCGAGTGGTCAAGCACTTGAACTGAAGTCCCCATCTCTTCTCTGTCTGACGTACCACTTTGACAAAGAAAGGTCCAAAGCAGACATGCTCGCTGGTGTTTTCTCACTCCCTCTCCATTTGCAGCATTCAGGACATGCTCGCTGGTGTTTTCTCACTCCCTCTCTCCCTTTGATTATCCGTACCTTGCGACGAAGTTCAGCAAACACTCGCTCTGGTCCTGGATGGCAAAGGCGAGCATCGTAATCCTTTATGAGCAACCGAGTGTTAGGGTGACTGGGGTTTAATACGATAGGGTGTGCTGTGCTTGGGTCCAGTCCTTCCACCCATCTTTATCATCCTCCAACACCTATTATGTCACTGGTTTCATCGAATTCTGGGGAGAGACAAAGTAAGAGCCAACAGGCTTACCACTCTTTAACAGCTGGTAGTCTGCAGAGAAACTGCCCATCTGAACTTGTCTCAGCGCGATCAGCTCTGCCCTTTGGTAGGCACTTGCTGGAGGGGAGCTGTGCTGCTCTGCTGCCCCATGAAGCTCCTGTGCTATTGCGTCAACCAAGTCTTTCCAGTCACTAAACTTGCTTCCATCTGCCATCAATGGTGCGGAGTTAATCATGCCACAGAATGTGCTTCGCTTTAATTCTGTGGTGTCCTCAGGCACCTGGCCGTGCATTGCTGGTAGCGATGGCCAATTCCTCTGAGGTTGAATGAGGATTTCTGGTCCCAGTATCCACCGATTGGGCCGAGTGAGGTCCTTCAGGCTCCTACCACGAGTAAGATCATCTGCCGGGTTCCTGACAGAGTCAACATGACGCCATGCTTTAAGAACAGTTAATTCTTGAATTTCTGCCACCCTTGTGCCCACAAAAACCTTGAAGCAGCAGGATTCAGAATGTAGCCAGTAGAGGACAGTTGTCGAATCTGTCCAGAAAGTGATCTTCTGGATCTTCAAAGTGAGCTCATTTTCAACCAGCTTGGCCAACTGTGCTCCTATGAGAGCAGTGCATAACTCAAGTCTGGGGATAGAGCACTGCTTACGTAGGGATACTCGTGATTGGGCCAGAAGGGAGGACATGTGTATCCTACCACTAGGATTCTGTGAGCGAAGGTAAGCAACTGCACCGTAGGCTTTCTCAGAAGCATCAGTGAAGATATGGATCTCACGAGTGGCCTCTGGGTTGTCCATGCTGGATGGAGTACTGTATAGCACCTAGGGAGGACTACTTAAGGCAAGTTCTGAAGTTCTGTTTCCCACACCTTCCATGCCTTCCGAAGATCCCCAGGAAGATGCGGATCATCCCAGTTCCTGTGCTTAGCCCAGAGTTGTTGAACAATCACCTTTGCACATGTGGTGAATGGAAGAATGACACCAAGTGGGTCATATTGACTTGCTAACACATGATATATGTTCCGCATCGTAACAGCATGGTAAGTTACAGGTCTGTGTTGGAATCCTAGCAGGTCTGACTCACAGTGCCAATTCAGTCCCAGGGTGGACTCACGTGAGTCTGCTTTATCATGTGAGAGCCACAACTCTAGCTTGGAAGATCTGGCTTCTGGTGGCAAGATCTGACAACCTCTTGTGCATTGCTGGCCCACTGATGAATATCAAACCCTCCAGATGCCAGCAGCTTAAGAATTTTGTCCAGAAGTTGTCGTGCTTCTGGGGCAGATGGCATGCTCTGTAGACAATTGTCCACATAGAAGCATCTTTCAACAGAATGCCTCACATCTTCTGCCGCTGTACTATGCAATGAAACATACCTTTGGAGGGCGAAGCATGCACAACAGGGACTGCAGGTGGTTGGCAGTACTTGCCATTCGTAGATGTCAGGTGGGTCATCTCGTCTCATATCACACCACAGAAAGCACAGGAGGGGCTTGTCCTCAGGTAGGAGTAGGACTTGGTGGAACATTCCACGTATATCACCACTTATCGCCACACAGTGCTCCCTGAAATGAAGTAAGACTCCCAGGAGAGAGGGGGTTAAGGCTGGACCAGGCATTAACGAATCGTTAAGATTCAGACCCTTGTATTGGAAGGAGCAATTGAACACAGTATGGTCCTTATCATTGTGGCTGACTAGATGATGTGGGATATACCAAGTCTCTCCTGTCACTTTGCTTCTGCTCGGTGAGAGTTTGGTAACTGCACCATTCAGTACTAACTTCTTGATCTCAGCATTGTATACTGCTGCTTTCTTTGGATCTTGGTTTAGTCGTCGTTCCATGCTCCGGAGACGCTGCACCGCAGCCTCTTTGGGGGCACAGAATAAAGGTGAATCCTTTCTGCGCAACAAGGGTGTCGCATAGCGAAAGATTCCATTTACATCCACGTGAGTTGTCCTGGCCTCCAAGAGATTAATGGCCTCCTGATCCTCCCTGGACCTTGTCACCTGCTTCTTGCAGCGGAAAGGCAAAATGTCAAGTTACCTTAACCTTTCAACAGCTCTTTTGAGTTCCAGTTCAGCTGGGGTGAGAGACAGGATAAGGCACTGTTGTGGCTGTAATTGAGTCTCCAGGATTTTGGCCCTGCAATGTCCACCCAAGCCTCGTCTTTATGGCAGCCGGACCACCAAGAGGACCAACTCGGACAGGTGCGATTGGTGTGATTAAGTGAGTATTATCGTCACCGATGAGGATTGAAGGACTCACTCGAACGAAGGCCTGCAGAGGGAGATCCTTAAGGTGGTTGTATTTCTCCAGCAAACTCACTGGATATGGATCGGCTAGGCCAAGGTGTTTAGCAGTGAATGATGCATTGATTTTGAAAGTCTTCTGAGGTTGAGTTGCGGGAGATATGAGTAAGTTAACTGAAGTCCCACTGATGTTCTGCACATCTTGGCGGATGGTCCGCAGGGCTACGTTTTCAGCTCCACCTTGTATGCCGAGTGCACAGGCGGCACCAGGAAGAAGAAATGTGCGCTCAGACCCATCATCCATAACAGCGTAAGTGTCAAGTTTCTTGTCTCCATAGTGCAGGAGGAACCTGATGACATTAAGGAGAACACGTCTGCAGTCAGTGGGTCTATCCAAATACAGTGTCTCCGTGGTTGAACTAAGTAGGCAGGAACCCTCTCTGGCACTCTTAGTGTTGACCTCGTGCAGATGCATCCCTTTGCAGATTCTACAAGGCTTCTTCAATGTGCAATGGGCTGCTTGGTGTGCACATCCACAATGCCAGCAACGATTATTGGTTTGGATCCAGTCTGTCACTTGTTGTTTATCAAATGACTTAAAGGTCTCACACTGGCTGAGAAAGTGGTCATCTTTATCGCAGAAAGGGCAGAAGGCTTTAAAAGGTACTTTGGGATTCCCCCTAACTTGGGCCGAGGGTACCTTTAGGATAGCGCCATCTGCTCCATGAAGGATAGTGGCTGATAGTAGGTTAGTAGTAGGTTAGTAGGTTTGGTTTCTGTCCTGCGTTCCGGTCTCTGCTCCGATCTTTGGCTTTTGTAACTGATCTGCAATTCGCTGCATTGGCACCAGACTTCATACTGGAGCCACTCAGAAACTCACAAAGGTTATACACAGACCCAGGACGTTAGTACATCTGTCTTCAAAACCCTGCTTTCATTTCAGCAGGTAACTTACTCAACAGTCTCTCTACAATTGACCCACATCTCAGCTCAGCTTCTCCTTCATCTCCGAGAGTCTCCAACATACCAACAAGAGCACTAATCTGGAGAGCAAATCTGTCGAAGGCCTCAATATCTCCCCTTCGGATATCTGGGGAATCCATCACTTTGGCGATTTTCCTGAGTGCCAACTTGTGTGGCTGGCCAAACCTTTCGTTCAAAGCACACATTGTATCAGAGTGTGGGAATAGTGAGTTGAGGTAGGAATCTGCCACTAAACGTGCTTCATCTAGCTTTAGGTGATCCAGCAGGACTTGGTACCGGAACAGTTCTGTGGCATCTAGTGGTAAAAGGTTCTCGAGGGCTATCTTTAACCGGTAAAACTTGCTGGGGTCTTTAGTACAGAAGTTAGGTATAGTTGGCACTGGACCTCTGTAGTTACTTTCTTGTCCGGCAGGATTCAAAAAATGGAAATAGGGAGCTCTTGGTGCTGACTTTATCCCAGTGGGTTGCTTGTATTGAAGACGCCCTTGTTCAGTATTTCCAAGCATCTAGTTAGGAGACTTGTACAATGTTCTTGACTGCCAGTGAGGGACAGGAGTATCAGCATAAAGGTCCGTTGTTGGTTGAACTTTTCTGCGGTAAACAGGGTGATCAGGTTTCTCAGGAGGCTGCCCATGTGGGAAGTTGTGGAAATCACGTTCACCTGGATCAATTTGCGATTGAGTAGGTGTGGCAGCCAAGATTGTTCCCAAAATGTCTAGCATGTTAGTCTCACTTCGAGGCTCTACTGTTCTCCTTTGCTGGGTTGGGCAGATTATAATAATCAGTCCCCTGATTCGGACGGAGTGCAGCTCCACCTGTTGTGGTATAAATGGTTAAGGTAATGGTGTAGACCAGGGGTCACTAACTAGCGGACTCCGGTCCGGATGCGGACCGCGAGATGCATCCGTCCGGACCTCAAAGCCTTTTGACATAATAAATAAATGAACTCCTAACATTATTTTATATTGCAATCAAATTTATACCAGGCACATCAAGGTCCGCTCAGTAGCAGTTTGGGTCCTACGGCGCCACGGACAGTTAACATATGCGCACTGTTGCCACGTTCAGACGTCGACGTCTCGACGAGACAAGAGAGCCGGGACAGACTCGCTGCACAGCGCGTAGACAGATGTAACTTTCAGTGACTGAAAAACAATGTCCTTTTCAAAAGTTAGAAAAGTTGATGCTGAAAACCATGTTTTCCGAGATGAATGGGTCGAGAGATTTGCATTTATTCTTCCTGCATCGAGATGCACGAGACCGGTTTGTCTTATTTGCTCGGAGTCTGTCGCGGTTGTCAAAAGTGGAAACTTTAAACGGCATTATGAAATTAGACAGAGACACTTTGAAGAAACTTACAAGCAGCAGTCCGAGGTAAGGACACGGAAAATATATTAGCTCAAAGCCCAGTAGTAGCGATCTACATGGGTCCTCCCTCACTCACTTACCGCCCAACAACGAGCGAATGTTCGGCTAAGAATACAGTGGATCTTAGGAAAACATAACAAGCCCTTTACTGATGGTAAAATAGTAAAAGAGTGAATGGAGCCTGCGTGTGAAACACTTTTAGAAGGAAAATAAAGACATGAACTAAAAGAAAATATTAAACTAACCCCCTTTCAGCTGCAACAGCCACAAGAAGAGCTGAAATGTTATCAGATGATGATCAGTCGCAACTTGATGTTGCTATTTGTTCATCTCAGTTCAGCAGAAAACAACACTTTAGTTTTCTTTTAAAGTTGATAATGTTGAAATGAATGTATGTTCAATGCAGGTGTAGAGATTATGGCATTTTGCACATTTTCCTTCATTATATTGTTGTCAGACATTGTTATGCCGTTGTATAGATATGAAAAGACATGTTTATTTCTTTGGTCTGCCAAAAACCATCAATTGATGATTTTAGGTATTTAATTGTTCGGACCTCGACTGGCAAGGAGGGTTTGTTTACTGGACCTCAAGCAATTTTAGTTGAAGACTCCTGGTGTAGACTGATGTTCTTCCCACGGCCGATGATATGGTTAAGACTGAGGATGATAAACAGACTGCACTGTGGTATTAATGGCACTAGTGTTATCCATTACTTGAAAGGAAGGAGCCCTCTCACCGACCATGGACCATGAGAGAGAGAGAGCGCCTGCACTAAAACTGTCTTTCACTATGATGAATCCACGGGTCATGCGCGTTTCGAGCGGATCAGATCATTTGCGATCCGTTTAACCATTATATAAGATGTGTTGTGTTTGAATTATCAGAGCTTTCCGACTCGTTCATGTGAATGAGAGCACCGGGTTTCGGTACCCAACCCTACATATGACCTGTGCAATTTGAGGCTAATGTGTACGCATGACTAGCATTAGATTAGGCTCCAGAATGGTGGATGGTGGCATTGGTGTGAAAAAGGCGTATGTGGATCTATACATGACAGTTTGTGCATCAGGTACAGTATCATTGTCAAGCCATGCATAATATTAATAATTATATGCTACGCTGAACAAGTCAGTCTTCAGTCTAAACTTAAATAACAAAAGTTAGTCCCAAATATTGCCAGTAAGGGTATTCCAAAGCTCAGAAACAATGTAAGAAAATGCCTTTCCTCATCTCTTGTGCTATAAAAACCTCACCATTTTAGAATATTGGAACAATAACAGGTGGAAAAGATTAAATGGTAACAGGAAACATATTGGGTATTAAGGTTTTTCAATTATGAGTCAAGCATCCCATCACAGGCGGAAAAGATTAAATGGTAACAGGAATCCTATTGGGTATTAAGGTTTTTCAATTAAGAATCGGGCATTCCATAGAGTAGAACAAATAAAGTAAACGATTACATAATTATCTATAACTCTATGTATGTACTCTATCTATGAAATAATAAATTACATTATATCTAATCTGTAGAGACACATTGAAATGGCAGTATAATTTGAATAATACTTGGCTGCAATCAGATCAGTAAAAATGCACAACGTGATCAAAGATAAATACTTTCTTAGTTTTACAAACAAGAATTCCGTTTTCGTGTTTTTTTATTTTGGCAAATGATTGTTCTGTCTCTTTCTGTGTTTTTCAGAAAAATCACAAAATAAGAAGACTTAATACTTGGGGAAGGACTCAGAGGAGGATTTAACAGTGTGGCTTTATGTTACAGGACTCTATTTAAAATGTAATTTAAATGGGAAGCTGAATTGCAGTGTGATGCAGTCACATAGCAACCACATAAATCACAGGTGAAGGACTCGTGTCACCTGAGCAAATGTTTTTACAAGATATTGTAAAGTACTAACCTGTACAAATGTCTGTCACCCTGCCAAACCCGATATAGTTTTTCTGCCTTTCTGATTTATTGACAGACCTATAAGTTTTATTGTGAAGTAATATCACTGTTTTCCATTGATTGACTGCTTTGTTTTTGTTCCATTTTGAAGTCTGTCAGATGTTTTGGTCATGGCCATTTTCTCTTGTTGAAATTTATTTGATTACTTTAGAGTAAATACCTATTTTTTAGTTATCCTGCTTTGAGACATTCTGTAAAAAACAGAACTTTTGCTTCCTGTTGCATTTAATGCTATAAATGGCTTATGTCTAACAAAAAGCTTTTAAATAGTGAATAAATTCTAACACTGGAATATTTTTTATTACATCTGTGAAATGCATTTTTGTAAATACAGCTATGGCACAATATCTGCAATACAGATATTCTAAATCTTTCTTTTACTGCTTTTACTATCCATATTTGACAATTTTCATGCTCAAAAATCTTAATACCAACGAGCTTGTCATTTTGTTTCATGATGCACTACTTTGCATGGCTCTGAATAGATTTGTTTGCACAATAAGGTTTAGAGCATCCATTTGCATAAGGGAGCAGCACTTTCTTTCATCAGATTGAACAAACATAAATATTCACCTTCGCCTTCAGCTTTCTTTCTTTGCTTTCTTTCTGTATGTTTCCCATGATTATACTGAATATACAGTATGCTATTATTAATTTATAATTAATCTATACATCATTATGGTAATTCATAAATGTACTTGAGTCTCAATTTAAGGTTTATCATGAGATCAGATTAGTGAGTTAAAATGTAAAAGATGAATATAAAATCTGTCCCGGTCATATCTGGACTCATTAATACAATTTATAATTAATTAATATTTAGTAACAAACTTTAATGTGTATATTTAAAAAGAACATGCTGTTTTTTATACATTGTCTGCCCTCAGATGAAATGACAGGTGTTTTTGACCCGATTTAATTTTTAAAAAATATTGTCATGTATTCTGTCAGGTCCCGGGTCTGATCACCTGCTTGTTTTGTTTCGTGGTGTATGTGTTGGAGTTTTTCGAGCACATGGGGGTTGTTTTGACAGCTCTCCATGTGCTCAGAGTCCTCGTGTGTGTGCCCCGCCCTCCTCGTTATCCTCTCATCACCTCGCACTGGACCTCACTCCCGCTAATCACATCACACCGGATACCACTCCTGCTATCTCTTCTTTTGCTATTTAATTCCCCGTGTTCCTTTGTTCCATGTCAGTCCGTTAGATTTACTAACCCCCCTGACTTCCAGTCTAGTTAATTCTCTTGTCCAGTCTAGTCTCGTTGTTTTAGCGAACCGATCTGGTCTGTCCAGGCTCCAGAGCTCTTTTGCACCCGGCTTGGTGTTCCACTGTTTACGCAGATTGCTGCCCCGGCGACCTTGGTACTCCTCTGGCTGGCTGTTCAGAGGATTCTCCCCAGGCAGATAGAGACTCTCGTCCTCACCACTGGCGTCTCGCTTCGGGAACTCGGGATCTGATCAGGACTCTCCCTACGTGGTTGTTTCTAGCGGAGTATTCATCTCTCCCTACGGGATTGTTCAAGTGGAGTATTCATCTCTCTCTCTACGTGGTTGTTCAAGCTAAGTATTCGCCTCTCCCCACGGGACTGTTCAAGCAAATCTTTCTGCTCTCCCTATGGGGTTGTTAAACAGAATCTTCTACTGCTCTCCCTGCGGGGTTTAACATCTGTCTCCCTGGATTCTCACAGACTCGTTACAGTTTATTAAGGACTGTTATTGTATCTTTTGGCCACATTCCCTATCTTCCCCCCCGCCGAACGCTCGAGCCCTGTCTATATTTTTAATTTAGTTTTTTGGGACCTTTTGTGAGGTGGTTGCTATTGTTTGAATAAAAATATCAATTTTTGACCTGCATCTGACTCCTGCCCTTTCCATCACGACATATTCTATATATTTTATAATTTCCTGCTTCTCTATGTATTTCATTGATTGTATGACTAGAGTCAGCAGTATTTGTACTAATCAGTCTTTAATCTCTAAACTTAAACTGCTCAATTATTGTGAAATTGACATTTCTATCTTAAGTGATGTTATGTATTGCTATTGTGTGCCTGGTCCAAAGTATTAAAGGGACTGAGGGGTTTGTGCTTGAGTAAAGATAAAACATTGTTAGGTAAAACATTAACTGCTGAGTCATTGGGAGACCTAGTTTCAAATTATTTATGGATGATCAGTCGTTGTCACAGGAGCCAGATTTGTCCTACATAACAGGGTGCCAAACATCTGTTTGGACTATAACAACAGACAACAATCAGTTGTCGAACAATAGTTTTTAGTGAAACTTGCTGCTGCTGATGAGAAAGGGCCTTCTACAGATAAGCTAATTAGTTTCGAACTATTTATTTGCCACAATATATTTAACAACTAGTGGACAAAAATCACTTTGTTAATTTTTTGGAAACGCACAGGTCACATCAAATGGTGCACTGTTGGATCAACATCTTGGTTCTCTGAGCAGTCTGGTCCTTAGCTTGCCACTCCTTACCCCAGCTGTGTATACTGATGGCTCAGCTCACACTACTAAGGATCAAATGGACTGCTCTTGTCATTTTCACCCACTTTGGTTACTTACTGCTGGGAGCCACCATTTTTCAGCTGCTGGAGCAGGAGGCTGAGAGCAAAAATCGTGATCAATTTCTACTAGAAAAATTAAAATTCTTGACCAATTATTCCTGTTTGGATGGGCCAGCACTTGAGAGGTTTGTGAAAGTACTGCTCCAAAACTGTGCTGACCTGACTCAAGGATTTCCGTAATTAATATTAATGTCTTCCTTGTAATGTTTATTATAGGCTGGGTAATTACATAATTTTGTACCTTTGCCTCTCCAGCAACTGTCCTTTTTTTTGCCCACTGTAGGTGATAGTCGAGGCCCGGGAAAGCAGAGTAAATCCCTCAGGAAATTCTACCAACCCCAGCAACTGGGACTTTAGCAGTTCATTCTTCTTTGCTGGGACAGTTGTCACCACAGTTGGTAAGACTGTTACACTTAGTAAATAAAAACTATAAGAAGCCTTTTTATTAAATATTCTGAAATATTTTGGGTTAAAATGTAAATGATTGTATGAAAGAAATGGTATATTGGGGGTTGTTTTAACCTGTCACCATTCATTTCTTCTTATAATCTTGTTTTATTTCTAATCTTTCATTTTAAATTTACAAAACTCGCATGTGTAATCATTCCTTACAGGTTATGGAAACCTTTCCCCTTGTACAGTTTCGGGGTGGGTGTTCTGTGTCTTACGCTCTGTGTGGCATCCCCCTTAACCTTGCCTTTCTCAAACTGCTCAGCAAGTTCATCCATTTTAATTTGGTCTACTTAAGCGTGGCTTATTCTTAGTGGTCCCACATAAGGTACTCCAGCCCAATTAGTTTTTTTATATTTCAACCATTTGTTTCAAAAGCAACTAATTTCAATAGGAATTTCAAATGGAAGCGCTGGACTTTTATATATGTATTGGAATATGTGTTGGAAGTTACAATCCAAAATCACAATATGATGATGTTCAAAGGCTGCAAAAATAAGGTTAATTAAACTTAGCATTGCTAGGGATATGTCGGTTATGAAAGGATATGCATACTACATATTATAGCTAAAGTGTCTTTTTCTAATTGTATTAGTTTATAGAGGTACTCACAGTGACTTTGTTCCTAGTGATTGGCAGCATTCTTCTATTGGTCATTCCTCCTTTAATGTTCAGCTATGTAGAAGGCTGGTCATATGGAGAAGAATATGGTAGAACAATAACTTCAACTACCAAAGATGCGTTTCTCGATAATCTGCCCGAATTGTCTCAAATCGCTTGCATGAGAAATAACGTTGAAGATCTTTACATTACCACTGAAAATTTGAATTCCACCTTCTCTGTAACGCTAGACACAGTTGCTCCTCTACGTTTAAAGAAGATTAAAAATGGCATCCCCACACCGTGGTATAATGAACACACTCAGGCTAGTACGTGTGCATATTGTGTGTGTGTGGAGTGTTTTGTATGAGGGTGTGTCTGTCTTCTGTGTTTTCAACTTTTTCTTGTTATTGCAGGTACAACTTTAATTGTTTTGCTTGTAGTCAATATGTCTTATGTACAGCTGCTTTGTAACAATGAAAATTGTAAAAAGCGCTATATAAATAAAGTTGAGTTGAGAAGGCTTTTACTTTGCCTTTATAACTTTCAGCTCTATTGGGTTTGGAGACTATATTGTTAGTAAGTGTCAGTAAACACAAATATTAACTATACCTTCAGTACGTAAAGATTATGAAGTAATGTTGTTGGCAAGTATTGATTTATTTGTTACAATTTTCAATATAATACGATGAAGAAATCTGATCTGTGACACTCTTCTTTATTAGGTTCTAACCCAAACAAGCACTACATCACAATATACCGCAGTCTAGCAAGTGTGTGGCTCATCCTTGGACTGGGCTGGCTTGCTGCTCTTCTCAATTTAGGAACAAGACTCCTTAAGCATGTTATAGGCCAAACACTTGCTCCCTTCAGTGCAGTAAATAAAGATTGTCATTCAGTTGAAAAACAAGAGGGGGGCACAGCACAGCAGGTCATTTAACTGTGAAAAACAGAAGGAAGTATATATTAATTTAGTGGGGGTATCGTTTTTGGAAACAGTTGTTGTTTGAATCCTGGTACCCATAATATTATTACACCTTATTACTATCACCCTCTTCAGTACAAAATCCAAATTATATTTGTGACACCTGTGGGCGCATGTGTGGCTCCGCCATTGGGCGGTGGAGTGCCCTGAGTGCTCAGAGTGCGTCATGGTCAGCTCCCGACGGACTACCAAGAAGAGAAAAAAAAACACATTACCATTTGTCATAAAACAACACTCCTTTATGATTTTTGATCAAGGGCATGAAGTACAGTGAAAAACATCTGTGTAGAATGTATTCCAATGTTGAATGAAATTAGGAAAAAAATAAGCCTAATACAATATAAAAACTATTTGTTAAGATGTACACAACAAACATTATTTTAAGCACAGACCCAACTTGATTTGCTGTCAGTATGCATGTTTGAACTAACATTTTAGTGCTGTATGAATGTGTTGAGTTTGACCTCCAATGCCAATTTAAATTCTGTTAAACTTAAAAAGGTTCATGAGATGAATTGGACACTTTTACATGGTGTTTCTCTGCCTTGGCCTAAGATAGCTGGGTACAAAGTGTAAGCATGTAGAGAATAGATGGATGAAAAGATTCCAGATGTAATACAAAATAACCTGTATTATGGTGACTATTTTTAATTGTGGTTAATTAGAAAAACTTCAAATGAATGATCCAGTATAAGCTACCTCCAAATCCTACATTTGAAGATTGATAACATTTAATTGTATTTCTAAATATAATTTTAATATGTGTAGTCCATTTAACTGGTGCATGTGATCATAATTTTGTTCTGTACGATGTAGGTCTTTTTAAAATAAATTTGTATCCTATGGCTTGTCTACCTGTTAAGTTTATCATAATGTGTATTTTTAATACCTGAACCATATTCAAATACACTTTCAAATGACTATAACTTCAAGCTAGGTATCTCTATTTAGTGATACCTACATAACTGAAGTCAGGTGTCGTGGTTTGAGAGATTTGAAATGAGTAAATATTGAGGTTTGTGAATCCACAGTAGGGCACATTTGCATGTGTGTTACTTTTTTTGGGGGGGGTCACAGATCTCATTTTAAGATGAAAATAGCAATAGTACAGAATGTCTCCAGCCTCCCTCTTTAACACCACACTGTCTTCTGCTCCCTCTCAATGATCATTTGCATGTCAGGTCATAAGGTCTGATACTGGCGTTCATTACACAAGGGGGTGATTTGCCTGCCACATAAACAAGGTAAATCCACACCCAGTAGCACCATCTTGCAGCTCTAGTGACAGGCAGGCAAGCAAGACAACCAAAGGCACCATGCTGCCCATATTTCAGGGGAAGTTATGCCAGTTTCTTGGTAAAGCTAGGTTGCCTTCTATTCTGCTTCTTGGATGTGTTTATATAGCATATGTCCTTATTGGAGGGCTTGTTTTTTGGAAACTGGAAGGCTGGTATGTGATTCAACAGATTGAGATCCTCAAGGAGAAGAGAATGAAACTGCTCGAGAAATATTCTTGTTTGGGTCAGAGTGGCCTTCGAGAGATAGCAGAGGTATGACTGTGTATTGAGGCTTTTTATTACTAATATTATAATTTAAGTTACATTTTTCAGGGTTTACTGTAACACTGTTTTGTCTTGAATTAATAAGAATGACTTGAACTGAAAATCATATATTTAAAATGAGACTGAAATGTTTAACTTTGAATGACACCCCACATATTATAAAAATAACTAGGGAACCTTTGGTGATAAAATATTTCAGCAAGGAAGAAGCAGGACTTATTTCAAGAATTACAATAATCGCTTATAACAACAATTCAATGGATTAATGCTTGTCTCCATTATTCCAGACTTCCAAATATGAATAATTGTTCTTTTAGTGGTCTTACAAACCCCCCAATTGGCTACAGGAAAATACAATTAAATGATCCTTATGGTTGTGTAGCCTATTTTTAAATAGAGAGAAAATGAGTTATATATGTGATTGGAGGTTGATTAAGTGAAAATAATTCAGTGCAAAACTTACTGTCAATTTTTTAAATTGTAAAATTCTTAGTGGAGTCATATTGGCAAAGAACTATGACAGAACTATCACCTTGTGTTTACTATAGACTGCTTAAATATACTGTTTATTGTTCAATTTGCTTAATTAGAAAGCTATTGACTACATAAGTATGTCCATTTTTATTGACAAAAAATGTTTACATTTCATTTCATTAAATTATTTTATTTTAAAACAGAACAAAGGCATACTTATAAACATACTCAAATAGGAATATACTAGTCATCTTAAGTATCACAACTAAGTTTTCGTTGCTTTTCATTATTGTGATTAAAGATGATTAAAGCAGCTTCCTCAAGTGGGTTGAGTCCAGACAGCAACAACATAACAGATGGCTTTTGGAAATTTACCAGCTCATCTGTGTTTGCAGCTACGGTGGTCACAACTATTGGTGAGACATGAACAGCTACAGATTTTGAGTTTGATGTTTCAGATTTGTCTAGTTCATGCGTGGGATCTATTCCATTTGGTAAAGATCTTTATCTTTCTGCAGGCTATGGGAATATAATTCCACTAACAACAGCTGGTCAGATCTTTTGTGTGTTGTTTGCTATTTTTGGCATTCCCCTAAACATAGTGATCTTAAACAAAGTTGGAAAGTACATGTTGGCTGTTGAGAAAAGGTTTTGCAACTTTCTGGAGAAAAAGATTGATAGAGGGGTGAGAATTTAACTCATTATTTACCAGTATTTACCATTAGAGATGTAATGGTGAGTTGCAAGTAAAAAAAAAACACTTTGAACAATAAATATAGAAATGAACATGCTGACCTCTATGTCCATGCACGGGTCACTGTGTGGCAATGACGTTGTTTCTTTCCCACAGAAATGTGTGCCGATATCCTTCCACAGCATATCCTTTGTGATATCAGCATTCCTGTACTTTGTGGTGCCTATGCTACTCTTTAAAGAGTACGAGGGATGGACATATTCTGAAGCCATTTACTACTGCTTCATAACACTCAGCACCATTGGATTTGGGGATTATGTGGCAGGTAGGAGATAACCTTTTTTTTAGTTTAACAAAAATGTGCAAATAAAAAAAGGTAGTCTTTATGACTACTACACAACATATCTTATACATTCTCTAAAGTCAAATGAAATCTTTGTGCGAGATTAACCTAAAATTTAAGTCAGCTTTCAGTGAAAATGTCCCCATTACTCTAGCTCTTAAAATACTTATTTTCACTTATTATAAACTTCTAATTTTAAAATATGTAAATCTGTGACACAGAGGTATTATGTGGCTTTGCAAATTTTACAATATAACAAACATGTAGTCTTATATGGACTATGCTTTTTACTCTTTTGTACTTATATGGTGTTTTCTGTAGATGTAAACAGCCCTGGTCATCACCTACTTTTACTGTATACAAAAAAATCTGCGTCAAGGTTTTGTTAAACATCCTTTGTTTGTGTTTAACAAAAAAGGTGAATCTTTGTTTTATGTTTATTGTATGTGCTTATGTAAATGGTGCTATGTCATTGGTTCTATACAGACTTATTCAGTATTGTTATTTTACTGATTACCAACTGAGGTTATTGCAGCCCTGTATTCAGAAAGTGATAACAACCAGGGTTGTGTGTCATTTGGCACTAAATTAAAAATAGCTTTTGCTGAATTTGAATTAAGTTAGAATTTTAGAATCAAGATAGTCAAAAGTAAACATGTAATTATCCCTTTTTTGTCACAAACTTTTTGTCATTAGACTTTATTGGTGTGTCACTGTGTGATGTTCTTGCATTTCATTAAATCCTAACATGCCAATTCAAATTCTAATTTCAACATCCTTTGGCCAGGTGCACTGAAAAGAAACAATTGTATCATTTTTGCCAGTCACATGTCTGCACATTTGTTTTCCCCTACCAGATAACAACCCAGCAATCGCGTACCCAGAGTGGTACGGTTGTCTGCTAGCAGCCTGGATATTCTTTGGCCTGGCGTGGCTTGCACTTCTGATCAATCACTGCATTGATTTACTAGAGAGTTTGAATGCTTATAAAGGAAGGCGTAAGAGAGAACAGAATGAACAAAAAGTGGAGGAGGTCAAAGGACAGACAGAAAAAGAACCAAAGGTGCAAGAAACATGAGCATTCAGTTTCTGTATCTACTTTATGAACTCAGATCTACTCGTCAGAATTCAATATATGATTCATTTTTATTAATAAGTTATTTTCTCTGTTTAAACTAATCGTTGTTTCATCAACATTTTCCAGGGAGCCAAAGTATACATGACAGAGAGCTAACAATGAAAGTCTAACAATCAATGTTTAACCAAAAATGTTTTGTTCCTCTTTGTCATACTGTCCTGTTCATAAACATTTAACTGTCATCACACCACAAACCAACACATTTTACTTTCTAAGGCACAAGATCAGTTTGTCCAACATATTTGCCTTCAGTTAAACTATGGTCAGTAGAGGTGTTTATGTATTCTGTATATATATGCACAATTACACAATTATGCACATTTTTATTAATGTACATTTTAACACATATTAGATGCATCTTCAAATCTCTATTATGTTATTAGTTAACTTTATTTTCATTTTAAAACTGTGGGCAAATATAGCAATGATTTCCAGAAGCATTTAGCATTTTTAATGGGAAATGTATAGCTAACTGAGCTTTGTGCAACTCCAAATTGTCTTTTGTACAGTTAGACTATGTCAAAGACAAACAAAATACTACAGTTATTGTTGTTATTTTATTGTTATGCTTGAGTAAGTCCATAATAAATTGATAAATGTAGACCATACTTATGTTTTGTCAATGCACCTGTCAAAACTGATTCTGGAACGCATTTAAACTCTTGTTTGGTTAACTTTTAACAAAACAAAAACAACAGGGCCCAGAAAGTCCATCAATTATTTTTACATTTTTTTAACATTTTGTTGATGCAATAGTTAACATAACCACAAACAACATTTTTAACTACGCTACACAGCATTTATTAATCAAGGTTAACTTATAAAAAGTTATTGGTAATTGCTAATATATGTTTGTCCATTATACAATGTTAATCATATTGCTTTATCGTGTTACCTATTGCATTAAAGAACTTTAATGTATATAACCTTATTATAATGTGTTACCATATTTATCCACCAGTTTATGTGCATACTTTGGACTAAACATTATAGTGGATTTTGTGTACTGCTAAGAAAATCTTTGCATAATTAGACAGTGGATTTCCTCTGTATTTTAAGGTGTCCTTCTTAATAGCCAGGTTTCCATCACAGATTTGCTCAAAACTTTACCGCGCACAGCCCGCAAAACAGTCTCAGCCGACTTTCATGTACAATTAAACATGTTGTTAGTTATTGTAAAGCTACTGTAACATTAACATTGACCTTGCTTTGTTCTTAAATTGCCCTTGTTTTATATTGTGCATAGTTTTAATTCATAGAATTTAAATACGAGGTATTCATATTGAGCTTATTTTCAGCAGTTTATTTATGTTTGTGTTTTATATGTATATTTGCCCTTTACAATATTATATATTGCTTAAATGTTTTTTTACTCACAGATATAACAAAATACATGATAATTATTCACATGATCATTTTAATCAGGTGGTTTTAACAGATACACTTTGGCGCAATTCAACTTTCTAATCACCTTTCATAAACAAATAATTACAAATAAGCCCTAAACCAATTAATTACTCAAATTAAATTACTTATTTATCTAAACAAAAAATGAAGAGACGTGTAAAAATGGTGTAGTTTTATGGACAAGGAAAGAAAAGAACAGATGAGGAAGTGAAAGTTAAACGAGAGCGTGCTCGGATAACATTTGGATAATGTACATGTTAAAACATACTTAGCACATAAAAAAACACAACAGAAGAGATTTACTCAGGTTGTTTTTAATCAATATAATGCATATCGGAGCAAGGTATCTACGTGAGAGACATCAACCAATAGGCAGAATACAGACAAAAGAATAATTTGCAGCAGTTTACAGTCAAGCATGTTTCTGTTACAAAAAGAACATTCCATTGGCATAATCATTCTTCACAATGGGAAGTGTGGATGGGCCTGTTATTGCCGAAATTTAACCGAGAAAACATATCGCAAAATCACAAAGCTGTTGTATTCCTTTAAATTGTTTACTTTTATCAAAAGCATATAGCCCTACAAGGTAAAAATGAAAATACATGAAAATGATCTGAATGTGCTGTTGTTACGACCCGAGGCAATCCGAACAGTGACAAATAATTCACTAATGCCTTAATAATTACGGGTGCAGTGATTTTCCGAAGCGGTATCGCGTCGCAATACACATCACTGTCAACAAGTATTGGTTGCCAGTTTTTGCCTTAGGCAACGGGCCAACACGGTCAACAATGACATGTTCAAAAGGTTCTCCCATAGCTGGTATGGGAACCAGCAGTGCACGCGGAATAAACTGGTTCCCTTTCTGTCAGACTCTCGACATTGTGTCGAACCGACAGAATGGGGTTTGATCTTGAGAACCTATCATCTCCGATTGTACTTTTTAAAGGCCAATGAAGTTGGCGAATGGCGTGGCATGCCAGTCTCCACCCCGTACATACGGGTATAAAAAGGAAGATGGTGTGCCCATTCATTCACCTTTTTGTTCTTCGGAACCTGCTGAGCTTATGCTGAGCGCATCTTCTCGGATTGAAGTGAAACTACTGGATTCTACGACGCAGGGCAGCAGATTCGTCCTGGTGTGTGCGATTTCCCCTGGGCATTTCAGTAACGAGCCGACGGTGTCTAAAAGAGCAAATTTCCTTGAAAGAGCAAATTTCTCACATCGTGCACTTGCCACATCCCACCTCAAGCGGGGCCCTTTTCAGGGCCTGGCGCCCACTTTATCACAAAGAGAGCTTCCTTCTTCCCTGGGCGTTTCCAGCATGCAGCAGCCTCTACCCGACGTTGCGTCATGCAGATGCCGCAGCCTTCAGCACTCTCCACTCAATGGTGCGTCATGCAGCAAAGACGTAAGGCAGGTATGTCAGCAGACCCGCTCGTCTCACCAGGGCCCCGCCCCTGGCAAGACAGCCGTGCTACCAACCACAGAACTCCCCCCCATGGGGACGATGTTGCAGATCTCCCCACTAGTTCCTCTGTCACGGTATCTGGGGCCCTGGTTACAGCTCCACAACCCATCGCAGTGGCTAGTGAGGACGATCCATCTCGGCTACGCGCTCCAGTTCACCAGGCTCCCGCCCAAGTTTCGGGGCATTCTGTTCACCTAAGTGTGAGGCCAGAATGCTCTAATACTTCGGGCGGAGGTCGCCACCCTTCTGGAGAAGGGGGCGATCAAGCCCGTCCCTCTGGCTGAGATGTCTTCATGGTTTTACAGCCCCTACTTCATCGTCCCCAAGAAAAGTGGGGGGCTGCGCCCCATCCTGGATCTGCGCACTCTGAACAAGAGCCTTCACAGGCTCCCATTTAGAATGTTGACGCAGAACCACATCCTGAAGTCTATCCGACATCAGGATTGGTTCGTGGCAATCGACCTGAAGGACGCATACTTTTATGTCTCGATTCTCAGACGGAACAGACCGTTTCTTCGGTTTGCCTTCGAGGGTAGAGCATACCAGTACAAGTTCCTGCCCTTCGGTCTGGCCCTGTCTCCCCGTGCCTTTACCAAGGTCGCGGAGGCTGCTCTCGCTCCCCTCAGGGAGCAGGGTGTGCGTATCCTCAACTATCTCGATGACTGGTTTATCTTGGCTCACTTGCGAGATCTGTTGTGTACGCACAGGGACCTTGTGCTCTGGCACCTCGACCGATTGGGCCTTCAGGTCAACTGGGACAAGAGCAAGCTCTCCCCCGCGGAGCACCTCTTATCTCGGTATGGAACTTTTCTCTGTTACCATGACAGCGCGTCTCACCACTGAGCACGCCCAGTCAATGCTGCGCTGTCTGACCCTCATCAGGCAGCACTCAGCGGTCACACTGAAACTTTTTCAGAGGCTTCTGGGGCATATGGCATCCTCGACGGCAGTCGTGCCGCTTGGGTTGATGCATATGAGACCGCTTCAGCATTGGCTTCAGAGTCGAGTTCCTTGGAGAGCGTGGCACACCGGCACAAGGCGTATTCACATCACGTCTCACTGCCGTCCCACCCTAGCCCCCTGGACAGACATGTCTTTCCTCCGGGCTGGAGTCCTGATTGGGCAGGTCTCGAGGCGCGTCGTGGTGAAAACAGATGCCTTCCTGCTCGGCTGGGGTGTCGAGCATGCAGTGTCGGGGCGCTGGACGGGACCCCGCCTGCAATGGCATATCAATTGCCTAGAGTTGTTGGCTGCTTGGCTTGTGTTCAAGAGGTTCCTTCCTCTCATTCAGGGCAAGCACGTGCTGCTCCGCATGGACAGAATGGCTTCCGTAGCATATGTCAAACACCAGGGGGGCATTCGCTCACAGCAGATGTCGCAACTCGCCCGACACCTCCTCCTCTGGATTCAGCAGCTGGTGGAATCCCTGTGCGCCACTCACATCCCGGGCGACCTCAAGTAGACAGCTGACACGCTCTCTCGGCAGGTCACGCTCCATGGAGAATTGCGACTCCATCCCCGCGCCACCCAGCTAATTTGGGAGCAGTTCAGCCAGGCACAGGTGGACCTGTTTGCCTCTCTGGACACCTCCCATTGCCTGCTTTGGTACTCCCTGACCGAGGCCCCCTTCAGCACGAATGCCCTTGCGCACAGCTGTCCGCAGGACAAGCGGAAGTACGCATTCCCCCCAGTGAGCCTCCTTGCACAGGTCCTGTGCAAGGTCAGGGAAGAGGAGCATCAAGTTCTGTTGGTTGCGCCCCACTGCCCAACCAGACTTGGTTCTCAGAGCTGACGCTTCTGACGACAACTCCCCCCTTGCCGATTCCCCTGATGAAGGACCTTCTTTCTCAGGGGAAGGGCACGGTCTGGCACCCGAGACCAGACCTCTGGAACCTCCACGTCTGGCTTCTGAATGGGACGAGGAGATCCTGAGTGACCTGCTTCCCGCAGCCGTGAGTACGATCACTCAGGCAAGAGCCCCAGCCACTAGGCGACTGTAAGCTTATAAGTGGCGCCTCTACTCGTCTTGGTGTTCTTCCTGCAGGGAAGACCCACAGAGCTGTGCGATCAGTGTCGTGCTGTCCTTCCTTCAAGAAAGGTTAGAGAGCAACCTCTCTCCCTCCACCATCAAGGTCTATGTCGCCGCCATAGCTGCACATCAGGACCTTGTGGCAGGTAAGTCTCTCGGTCATCACGACCTTGTGGCAGGTAAGTCTCTCGGTCAGCACGACCTGGTCATCAGATTCCTGAGGGGCGCGAGGAGGATGAATCCTCCCCGACCACGCTCCGTACCCTCTTGGGACCTTGATGTGGTCACTGTGGGCCTCGGTATAGCCCCATTTGAGCCCCTAGGAGAAGCCGCTCTACCTCATCTCACGATGAAGACGGTTCTCCTAGTGGCGCTCGCTTCCATCAAGAGGGTAGGGGATCTGCATGCAATCTCTGTGTCCAACGAGTGCCTTGAGTTCGGCCGGGCAACTCCCACGCAGTGCTGAGACCCCAGCCTGGCTACGTGCCCAAAATTCCCACCATTCCCTTTATGGATCAGGTGGTGAATTGAAGGCGCTCCACTCCGGGATGGAAGACCCAACCCCTTTCATGTTGTGTCCTGTAGCTCTTTGTCTGTTTTGGAGGACAGCATAAGGCGAGGGCTGTCTCCAAACAGAAATTGGCACACTGGATCATGGACCAGTGAACAGTGTGGGCTCACTCCACCCGGGGTGTAGCCTCCTTGTGGGCACTGGCTCAGGGCGCCTCTCTGGCAGACATCTGCAGAGCTGCGGGTTGGGCTACGCCCAGTACTTTCTCGAGGTTCTACAACCTTTGCATAGAGCCGGTGTCTGCCTGCATCTTACACACCAGGTAAGACCGACGACCGGCTGGGTGTACGCCTGCAAAGTGCCTTCTCCCCTTCATCAGGTGAGTCAGTGCGCTGTTCCAGCTTCCCTACTTCCTTCACTGGACGAAATATAGGCATTCCATCCATCACTAAGCACTTTGAGCTTACGAGCCGGGTGGAGCGGCTCATATTCCAGGCCCAGTATTTCCCTCACGAGGTGAACCCTTATACTTGAGCTAGTGCTCCACACGTAGTGACTCCCCTCCTTGGGTAGTCCCGTCTGACGTTCCTCACTCTTGGTTCCCCTATCGGTGAACCTGTGAACTCCCCTCTGTGGACTCCACCGCTCTGTGCTCCCCTGTTGGGACCCCGCACTACTACTCCTATGAGTTCTACCCACTGGAGAGACCATGTATGTCTTCCACGTTATTCTTCCTATGGCAGATGTGGTCTCCGTAGCGTTCTCCACTCAGGCGAGGGGGTAGCGCTTCCCAGTGTCCCTTACGGTGTCAGGTGGCTATCTCGCCCCTAGAGTAGCAAAGGCCACCGCCTGTACGGCCATAAGTAGGAGCCTCTCGTTGTGATCCATGCATTGATGTCTTACTACATCACTGGAAGGTTATGATTCGCAGTTGCGCTCACTTGTGACTCGCCCAGGCCGGTCAGTGTCGCTCCGCTAGAAATCATGACGCGGCGCAGCGCTGTGGCGTTTCGTATAGGAACCCCATTCCCCATTCCCCCATGTGGCGTTTCGTATAGGAACCCCATTCAGACCAACAGAAAGGGCACGTCTTGGTTACGTATGTTACCTCAGTTCCCTGATGGAGGGAACGAGACGTTGTGTCCTCCTTGCCACAATGCTTCGTTGTCCGCTGCAGCGACCGGGAATGCCTCTCAGGTTCCTCAGCCCAAAAGGAGAATGAAAGGGCGTGCCATCTTCCTTTTTATACCCATACATACGGGGATGAGACTGGCATGCCACGCCATTCGCCAACTTCATTGGCCTTTAAAAAGTACAATCGGAGATGATAGGTTCTCGAGATCTTACAACTCCCACATAATCTCGCTACATCGGTTTTTAATCGAGGTCAGAAGAAATGTTTTAAAATTCGTTGGTACGTCTTCTTGATACCCCGATGAACGAAATGATCGTGATCATGGGCCAAGGACAGAACAGACTGTTTATAGCACAGAGGAACAACAACCTGGCTTACAGAATTCCATTCACAATCATTCAAAACATCATGACACCACTTACTAGGGCTGGGCGATATATCCTGTGATTCTTATGCTCTCAGTTTCTCAATGACTTATGGTTAAATGCTGCCATATCCGAAAGCCAGAGGGCGCTCTTGCGCAGAAACTCCGAATATGAGAAACAGAAGAAGAACAATTAGTTCCAGGAAATGCCAGTGGTCATATTCTATCGCTGTTCTTCAAACCTTTTCAGGTATTTTCATGATAATAAAGTATATTTATAGTGATGATGTTCGACGAGTGTTACTTTTTCAAATGTACGTTATAAACGACTCAATCTCGTAGTGATTTTAGATCGAGCAGTACTTCCTACTGATCAAAGAGCCGTAGTTCACGGGAGAGCTGTGCATAAAACATCGAATAGATTTCAGAATCGATTTAGACACATATAATTAGCGTGAACCGTGATATATATCACCCAGCCCTACCACTTACACATCAATACTATGTTCTCAATATAATACACAGCTTTTCTCTCATCTGCCACTTCCATGAAAACAGCAGAAGAGAAAAATTTACGCAACGTAGCGTCATCTTTTTGTACAGCGATAAGGTTATCTCGTGTCACTTGCAATTTTAAATCCGCTGAATTAAAAACAGCAGATTCTTCACTGTGGCTACCGTCAGTCACCATGACATTGTTCGCAAAAACAGGGGACATAAAAGTTGAAGATAAATCATCTGCATCAGCATATTTGCAAGCCTGTGCACACGTAACAGCACAAACAGGAAAAATCTCAGAAAATGTATCCATCAATTCATTAGAAGGTGCAAACAGGTTGGGTTTATCGCAAATCTCCAACAATGGCATCACTTTTCCCCCAGCTATGTCATTACCGAGAATACATTTCACAACACGCACAGGCAAACTACCATGCACACCAACCTTCACAAGTCCAACTTTAAATAAATCTGATGCAAAGGAACTTTCACCATGCTCATTTCAATGCCTCGCACCAGCACAGAACTACAGCAAAATGTGTTTTCAGAAAATGGTAAAACGTCCGCTACTATAAATGACTGCATCGCTCCCGTATCACGCAACTTTCACCTGACTCATAAATTGCTCGTCAACAGATACCAACCCTTCCATCAAACAAGGTTGATAACTGACATCTAGCTCATCAGAACATTCAGATTCAACAACAGTCTTTACAAAAGCGACACTTTTACTACCAGTGCTTTGCTATTTTCGTTTTAACATAAGACAGTCACCAATCACGTGCCCCGCTTTATGACAATAAAAACACTCCCTCTCCTCTCTAGCCTTTGTAGTATTATTTTTCGAACATGAAAAATCTTTTGGAGGGAACAAAATAGGCACAACTTTCTCTGTGCGAACTGAAGAAAAAAACATTTTTGTGCGTCAATGCGAATTCGTCAGCACAAACAGACGCCTGAGTCAACAAAGTTACTTTTTGTTCATTGAGATAAACCACAATACGATCAGGAATACAACTCTTAAATTCCTCCAAGAGAATTAAAACACATGAAAACCTGCAACTTTACTAGAGGTACACCACTTGTCGAACAATAAGCCTTTTTCTCTACCGAATTCTACAAAAGTTTGATTCGTCAATTTCTTATGGCTCCTGAAATGTTGCCGATACGCTTCGGGTACAAGTTAATAAGCTCGCTAGATTGCAGCTTTGACAACGTCATATTTCAAACTGTCCTCTAAGGACAGAGTAGCGCATACCTCCTGAGCTTTTCCAGTTCACCTGCATTGAAGCAGCAACGGCCAAATATCTCTAGACCAATTTAGGGCGGAAGCAATTCGTTCAAATACGTTAAAATAAGAATCCACTTCAGCCTCTCTAAACTGTGGCACAAGAGAGATAAATTTACTCACATCAAACACATTATGAGAAACTCCAGTTTCCTCGGACTCAGCAGAGCTCTGCGCAAACCATCCAGGTGGAGCCGGTGTGCCTCTGGCTGCCTCTACTTTAAGCTCTCACAACTTGACATGCTTCTCTGCCTCTATTTCCAGTTGGCGGATTCTAAATCGCAGCTCTCTCTCATCCTGATGTTCCACCCTCTCGCGCTCCTCCGTTTGAATATTTTTAAATGTACCTTAGGGCGCACATCAACTCCGTTGGAGTAAAAGGCTTGAAGGGCGGCAAAACAACTTTGGCTTCGGGACCCTCCGCCCCAGCAGTTTCACGCTCTTCCTCTTGCCACTTAAAACAGAGGGGAAGTCAGAAACAGGCATACGCTGCTCATATCGTTCAGCCAGTCCTAGCACACCTAACTCCCCTAAACGCTGCTCAACAATGCTTCTCATTTCGCCCTTTAACTCATACCTGTCAACACTCCCGTTTTTCACGGGAGTCTCTTGTTTTTCAAACCCATCTCCCGCCACCCTCCGTTTTGTTATTTATCCCGTGAAACTCCCGTATTTCAGTTATTTCTCCTTTGAACCCCCCGACGGAAACAGGAACGAGTTCATGGGGTGGCTCTGTGGCTTGAGCCACTGCCCATTTTCCATCACAGGCTGGCACCTTTGGTAGGCGAAATAGAACAGTAGCCGAAGTGGAGTAGAGAGGATTCACATCCCCACGAAAAACTGGGGAGTAAACATACATAGTAAACATACTATGCCTTGAATTATGTTAAGCTGTGATTCCTCCGAACATATGAATACAATGAAGTTCCCTTTCTGTCGGTCTCTTGATGTTGTGTCGAGCTGACAGATGGGGTTCGTCCTTGAGAACCTATCGCTTCTGACTTCTTTAGAAAAGGCCAATGAAATTGGCATGCCGGACTCCGCCCCCGGCTATCCGGGTATAAATGGGAGACGGCGTGCTGCATTCAATCACCTTTTTTTCTTCGGAGCCTTCATACTGATCAACTTCGAGACTTCAACTCTACGACGAATAACTGCTGGAATCTCACGACGTGGTCCAGTGGACTGTCCCTTCCTGCAGCAACTTCCCCTGGGCGTCTCGGCAGTTCCAGAAGTGTTTGAGTTTTTTTCTCTAAAAGAGCAAATTTCTCCAGCTTGGCATGTCCCGCTGTTCTCGTGGGGGCAACACACTCATTGAGGAGGGGGACTGACACGAGGTCTGCTTCCAGTACGCTGGGGCAGCCCTTGTGGATACGTCCTGCCCGCACTGCAGGCGGTTGATGATTCAGATGTTGCGTCACGGGTGACTGTGTTCCCACAGGACTCAGCCACCACCTCTTCTGCTTCCCGTTCCGTGACAGCAGTGGCTACGGCCCTGCCGTCCGCTACGGTGAGCAGCGAGGGTGATGGATACTGTGAGCGCTAATCCGTCAGCCACCGGCTCGTGGACCGTTCGCACCTCATCTCGCTCGTCTGACCATTCCCCATGAGACAGTCCCACATCTTGTTCCTCAACCACGTATTCGGAAACGGTGCGTGATGATGAGATGTCCATTGCAGCATCGGAGGGTGATTTACTGGCATCTGACTCCGACAATTCCTCAGAGGTCCCTCCCTCGGTTGGTCGAACCCAGGAAGAAGCGGACGTCGAAATGTCAGCCATGCTTTCGCGGGCCGCCGGCATTGGATTGCAGTGCACCGCACTGCCTCTCCCAACGCTCGCGGCTGGATACATGGTACCTCGGGTTTGAGAGCGGCCCCAAGCCGCACTCGCCCCCCCTGCCGTGTTTTCCCAGAAGTGCATGAGGAACTTAGTACGACCTGGAATGCCCCTTTTCGGCACGTGCACGTCAACTACAGTAGTTCCATCGCCCTTTCTTCCCTCGATGGTGGGGCAGCTAGAGGATACGTCGATGTCCCCCAGGGGCTCGACCTAGACTCCCGTCCAAAGCATGTAGGTTTTTTCGGCATCTTAGGTGTCGAGAGCTTACTCTACTGTGGGCCAAGCTGTTCCCTCTCTCCACGCTATGGCCATCCTGCAGGTCAATCAGGCCAAGGCGCTGACAGAGCTCCACGAGGGTGAGACCGACCCAGCGCTAATGCAGGAACTCCGCGCCACCACCAACCTCACTCTACGGGCGACCAAGGTGACTGCGCGGGCCCTGGGTCGGGCGAAGTCCACACTTGTGGTCCAGGAGAGACACCTCTGGCTGAAACTTGCACAGATGAGTAATGCCGAGAAAGTCCGCTTTCTCAACGCACCCATCTCGCAAGGGGGGGCTGTTTGGTGATACTGTCGAGTACTGCGGCAGTAAAGAAGCAGACAGAGGCTATCAAGCATATCCTCCCCTGCCGCGGTTCGGCCGCCCTCCGGCCGTCGAGATCCCGTGCACCGTCTGCTTCTACGTGCACTTTTACATCAATGAGAGGTGTTGTACAGATGATACTGTGTTAAAGAAGATGTGCTGTTCAGATCTAGAAACACTCTTCATTAACTGCAAGCCGTTCTACTCGCCGCGGGAGTTCTGTTCGTTCATTCTCGTGAGTGTTTACATTCCTCCGCAAAGCGCACGTGACCTCAGCTTTACAGAAACTAGCTGATCAGTTCACAGACACAGAACAACAACACCCGGACTCTGTTTTAATTATTCTCGGGGACTTTAATAAAGCAAATCTCTCCCGCGAACTACCAAAATACAGACAGCACATCACATGTCCCACCAGAGACAGTAATATATTGGATACACAGCAATAAAGGATGCATATCACTCTGTTCCGCGAGCAGCTTTAGGACTCTCTGATCACTGTTTGGTTCATCTTTCCCGTCCTACAGGCAGAAACTTAAGTCTGCAAAACCTGTATTAAGAACTGTTAAAAGATGGACTATTGAAACAGAGCAGGATTTACAAGCCTGTTTCTCTCTCACTGATTGGACTGTTTTTGAAGCTGTTGCCACCGATCTGGACGAGCTGACAGAAACTGTAACTTCATATATCAGTTTCTGTGAGGATATGTGCATCCCTACCAAGTCTTATCTAACTTACAACAACGACAAACCGTGGTTCACGGCAAAACTCAGACAGCTCCGCCAGGCCAAAGAAGATGCTTACAGGAAAGGGGACAAAGTCTTGACAGGCCAAATTCACACTGGAAAAGGAGATCAGAGGGGCAAAGCGGAATTATTCTGACAACTTAAGGAACAAATTCTCTTCCAGTGATCCTGCTTCAGTGTGGAAAGGTCTGAAAGATATCACCAGTTACAAGACACCATCCCTCAACACTTTGGAGAACCAACAACTAGCTGACGACTTGAACAAGTTTTATTGCCGGTTTGAAAAAACACCCCACACCCGCCCTGAACACCTCTCCACACGACCATTCACACCTTCAGCAACCCCCCTCTCTGCCACACCTACATGTCAGATCACTGAAGAAGATGTGCGCCAGGTCTTCAGAAAGAACAAAAGAAGGAAAGCACCAGGCCCAGACGGTGTGTCACCAGCCTGCCTAAAAATATGTGCTGACCAGCTAGCCCCCATCTTCACACAGATCTTCAACAGATCACTGGAGCTGTGCGAAGTCCCCTCGTGCTTCAAATGCTCCACCATCATCCCAGTCCCAAAGAAACCCAAAATTACTGGACTTAATGACTACAGACCTGTGGCTCTAACGTCTGTGGCCATGAAATCATTTGAAAGACTGGTTTTGGCCTATCTGAAGGACATCACTGGTCCCTTACTGGACCCCCTGCAGTTTGCCTACAGAGCAAACAGGTCTGTGGATGATGCTGTCAACATTGGACTGCACTTCATCCTTCAGCATCTGGACAGACCAGGGACCTATGCGAGGATCCTGTTTGTGGACTTCAGCTCTGCTTTTAACACCATCATCACGGACACCCTTCAGAATAAACTGGCACAGCTCTCCGTCCCCACCTCTGTCTGTCAGTGGATCAACAGCTTCTTGACAGACAGGCAGCAGTTAGTAAAGCTTGGTAAATTCAAATCCAACACCTGCACCATCAGCACTGGAGCTCCTCAGGGCTGTGTTCTCTCCCCACTGCTCTTCTCCCTTTACACGAATGATTTCACATCTAAAGACCCCTCTGTCAAGCTCCTGAAGTTTGCACACGACACCACACTGATCGGCCTCATTCAGGACGGTGACGAGTCTGCTTACAGACAGGTGGTCAAGGAGCTGGCTGTATGGTGCAGTCTTAACAACCTGGAGTTTAACACGCTTAAAACTGTTGAGATGATCGTGGACTTCAGGAGAAATCCCCCTGTTCTCCCCAAACTCACCATCATGAACAGCACTGTGACTGCAGTGGAGTCATTCAGATTCCTGGGCACCACAATTTCTCAGGATCTGAAGTGGGACACTCACGTTGACTCTATTGTTAAAAAGGCCCAGCAGAGGCTGTACTTCCTTTGCCAGCTGATGAAGTTCAACCTGCCACAGGAGTTGCTGAAACAGTTCTACTCTGCCTTCATCGAATCCATCCTCTGCACTTCTATAACTGTCTGGTTCAGCTCAGCTACCAAATCTGATCTCAGAAGACTACGACGGAGGGTAGTCCGGACTGCTGAACGTATCATTGGTACAACCATCCCCACTCTCCAAGAACTGTACTCATCCAGAATGAGCAAAAGGGCTTGTAAAATCACTCTGGACCCCTCACACCCATGTAGTGTATTTCGGGGAAACTATGAGTTTAACCACAGTAACATACATATAATTAATTGTGATTAACCATTAATTATTTTATACACTTTAACTGATGCAGCAGAGCTAATAACAGCGACAAACTAAATACACTCGTCCACCGAGTGATCAGCAGATCGTATATCAACTCTAAGAAATATTACTCCCCTGGCCTGGAAAAACAATATTCTTACTGTAGTACAGTACCACTTCAGAAATCTTAATGAAATCAAGCAGTTTAAGTGACGATGATATGTGATAAATAAACAGAAACAATTCGAGCGTGGATACACATGCGGTTTATTTATCTACACTATGGGGGAACTAAAACCAACTATTAACAAAGAAACAAACACTAACAAACAAACATAAAAACGTAAAACAGTAGAGAATGAAAGAAATAGATAAAGCAAAGAAAATGGCAGTATTAAATCAACTATTCACATCTACACAAACCATCGAGGACAAACTCCTTATTTAAAAGGGGCAAAGCTTATACGCAACTGGTTAGCAATAGTTCAGATACTTGCATTGGCTTCTTTGTTTCCCGGGACACGTGCTGGCGCACGTATCAAAGGGTCCTGATGCGTTCAGACCGAGCCGTGAGTCCGTTGGATTTAGCTGACCCAAACTGCTGGAAGAGTCTATCTCTGAGGAGAGACAGGTCTCGAGAGGTTGAAAGAACACGAACGAGCAAACGCAAGCGAGCGGACAGATGTTTTAACCCCGAGGGCATCACGCCCCTCCGAGGTGGGCGATCCAATGTGATGAGATCGTTTTGGGCGCGAAAACATGTTTCTTTGTCCGGCACGCCAGCTCATTTGCATTTATGGTCGCCTGGGAGTTTGGAGCAGTAGATAGTCTTAGAATAAAATAAAGTGAACATGGTATAAAATTACATTACTGTGCTATACACCATATTCTAAGAAATGAAAAGAGGAACATTTTGATATGACCCATGAAAGGGTTACAATCACATTGACCTGTAGTTTGTACAAGAATGTAAAAATAAACAGAAAAACCATGACGCACACATGCATTGGAGGTTATATATTGAAGGTGAATAACGGGGAGACAAACATACAACGTGGGGGTATACGTATATGCACTTTAAACCAGTCTTTTGTTGCTAAATAGAGAGAAAGAGAGATTCTTTTGGAATAAACCGAGGCTCTCAGCTTGTGGGCGACATGTTTTTTGTCACTTTGGTGAACAGCCCTGTCCTCCCCCCCGAACCTCCTCGCAGAATGTATCTCCTTCCACATCAAGCAAAGTAAGACAGATCAATTCAAAAGAGGCCATTTCATCTACATATTCAACCTTCAATCATCCATCCAGCCTTACCAAACCCTCCTTGCCTACCTACATTTCAGAAGATCACAGGCAAAATCCCTATCCGACCCTCTCTTCATAGACAACTCCAGTTGTCCAGCCTCACGTTTTTGGTTCCAAAATCATCTCAAAACCGTCTTGCTCCAATCTGGCATCCCCGCAGAACATTTCTCTAGCCATTCGTTTCGCATCGGCGCAGCTATCACAGCCGCCCAAAAAGGTCTCTCCCAGCCTAAGATCCAAGCGCTGGGCCGCTGGACGTCAGAGGCTTTCAAAAGCTACATCCGGTTGGACCGCTCCCTCATCAAGGAAGCCCATCGGACCCTAATCTCCCAGATCATCTAGCAACAACCTACCCTCATCCTGTAAACTCTGGCCGAACACTTTCATTCAAGACCACTCATCTTAGAGGCCAGCATCGCAGCAGCGACCGCCCCACAAGAGCCTGTGCCTCCATCTACGTTCTGCAGCAGCAGACATCACTCCCTTAGAGGCCAGCATCGCAGCAGCGACCGCCCCACAAAGGCCCGTGCCTCCATCTAATCTCTGCCACAGCAGTCTCAACTCATCTAGAAGCCTAGTATTGCCTCAGCGACCGCCCCCACAGGGGCCGCATGCTTCCTTCATCTCTCTGCTCAGCCGGCACCCTTCCTCCAGAAACCTCAGCAGTGCCCGCTTCAGTAACAACTGTACTCTCTTCCAGACTCGGCAACAACGGCTTTCATACCAAGCAAGGCCAGGTCACCAGCAGCCCATACCAGCCTCATTTGGGGGGGTGTGTGTGCATATCTCCGACTGCTGTCCTGCACTAGTTGCATCTCTTGGGGGGAGTGTTCCGGGTTCAGGCTAATGCCGGATTCGAAGCCCTCACCCCTGACAGGGGGGAGTGCTCTGAGCTCGGAAGAACGAACGAGCTCGGAGCCCTCTCCCCAACAGCAGGCCAAATACGCTTACTCTCAAACCTACACCATTATCTGCATAGGCGAACTCGTGAAATTAGGTTTTATTAACTAAGTTCGGGAGGAGAAGGAGCAGATAATTAACTCGGCTGGTCCGCTATCAACAATCACAGCACCCGACCTATCAGTTCAAGAGAGAGAGAGCCTCTATAAATAGTCAAGACGTCTTACCGTCACTCTCTTTTCAGTCTCAAGCATCCTACCACCACCCCGGCTCCTCACCTGGAGCCCCTCTTCTCCAGCAGGACACAAAAGGGGGGGGTGGGAGTGTTCCGGGTTCAGGCTAATGCCGGATTCTGCCTCTGGAGTGTGATTCTTAGAGACAGAGGGACTTTGCATGACCCTTTGATCCAACATGTGGCCAGAGATGGCAAAAGTACACACATCCTTTACTTAAGTAGAAGTACAGATACTCATGTTTAAAAGTACTTAAGTAAAAGTTGAAGTACAGACTAAACTTGTTTACTCAAGTAAAAGTATAAAGTATGGGCTCTAAAATGTACTTAAGTAAAAAGTAGCCAATACTACTACCTGTTTTAGAGCCACGCTCGTACCTCACAACTGAACTACCATTATGTAGAACACAAGCATAAAAAAGACTGATGGAATAAATCTATTTGCCACTACCTAGGTAGTGGAAAAAAAACACAAATTTATAATACAATTATGATGTAAGATAAGAGTGTAAAGGAGAAGCGTATTGACAATAATTGTGACAGAATTCCCTTTGTCTCAAGTTCTCAACCATAATTTTAGCTATTCTTTGTGTTGCCTTCCGCCTGTAGTATTCATATGCTGTTCATGGACCAATTACCTGTTATAATTTATGCACCTGTGTTCTCATTGGCCATAATGCACGTATTATGGAGATTAGCACGTAGAGCTGGTTGGGTAGGCTACTGCTAGAAAGTATGCTGCATGTGGTAGTTGTGCAAAATCATTAAACTTTGATACACTTATATACGGAATCCGGAGTATTCTTACCAAAATATTACATGGTGTCAGAAGAGATGGATAACACAAAGAATGGAAGCTGCCGGAGTCCCGATGCCTACAATGGACTGGAACGCAAGCAATCTGCCCGAAGCATGGCGCAAATTTAAGCAGCACGCGGAGCTAATGTGCAGCGGACCCCTGAAAAAAAAGGTGAGGATGAAAAATGCAGTTATCTCCTTTTGTGGGTCGGAGAAAAGGGTCGTGACATTTTCAATATGTGGTCATTGTCAGAAGATGAAGCAAAAATCCTGAAGTCATATTATGACCGCTTCGCAGCCTATGTTGAACCCAAGGCTAATGTGATATTTGCACGCTACAAATTCCATGAAAAGGTGCAGGGAGCACATGAACATGTCGAACAGTTTGTAACTTAGTTACGTCTCCTTGTTAAAGACTGTACGCAAATAGCGAAGAGATGGTCCGGGATCGTATCGTGTTTGGGATACATTCACCAAGAGTGAGAGAGAAGCTTTTGAACGTGGGTTCTGGGTTAACACTCGAGAATGCGATAGACGTGGCTAGATCTCACGAGTTGGCTCAGGCGCAATTAAAGATTATTACAAGCAACTCGAGCACATTCCGTGAGCAAACCGTGCACGCTATCTCTCGTCATCCTCTTAAAGGCGCAGTCCCAAGGCAACGCAGCACCAAGCACACAAACAAGCGCATGGAAGGCACCCCACATAGCGGCGGTACAAGCATCTGTTACAAAGGGTGTGGATATTGTGGCAATAAGTCTCATGCCGACAGGTCTCAGTGTCCAGCACGAGGAAAAGTCTGCAAAGTCTGTGGCAAATTAAACCATTTTGCTAAAGTGTGTCGCGCCAACTACGGTAAAAAAGTGCATGCAATAAGTAAGGAGGACATGGATCTGATTGCAGAAAATGACGATTTGTTCATAGATTCTGTGACACAAGACAGGAAAGACTCTGGAATAGAGGAGGCTTTTGCTAGCATTAAAGTTGGTCCGGAACAAGCTGAAATCAAGTTCAAGTTGGACACTGGGTCATCAGCTAACGTGATTCCCTTGAGTGAATACATAGAGTTAAACACACAGTGCACACTACAGTCCACATCTCGACTTCTGTTTGGCTATGGCGGTGAACGTCTGACCGTAAAAGGAAAATGCGACCTGAAATGCAAACGCAACGATGTTGAGATGGACATGACGTTTTACATTGTCGACACAAATGCCCCCCCAGTTATAGGTCTCAAAGGATGTATAGACTTTGGCCTCATCAAACTTGTCCTGTCAGTTACAGAACCACAAGCTGAAGCACAAGTAATGGAGGAGTTTGCAGATGTTTTCAAAGGTATCAGAATGTTTCCTGGTGAGTGTACCATACATTTAGACCCGCAAGCAACCCCAGTAGTCCACCCTCCGAGACGCATCCCAATTGCACTACGTAGCCGTCTTAAGGAAGAGCTGGATTGCATGGAGAAACAGGATGTCATCGTAAAGGTCACAGAGCCAACGGAATGGGTTAACTTAATGGTTGTAGCCGAAAAACCTCGCACAGGAAAATTAAGAGTTTGCCTTGACCCAAGGTACCTCAACAAGGCCATTAAGAGACCCCATTACCCGCTACCCACACTTGAAGATGTAACGGTTAAGCTAGCTGGAGCCCGCTACTTCAGTGTTGTAGATGCTAGATCTGGCTATTGGGCCATTAAGCTCACAGAGGAGTCATCAAAGCTGACTACTTTCAACACAGTCTTTGGACGCTACCATTTCCGGCGTCTTCCCTTCGGTCTGGTTTCAGCCCAGGATGAGTTTCAGCGTAAAATTGACGAAACATACGAAGGTCTGCATGGAGTCACAGCTATAGTTGATGACATTCTTGTGTATGGAAGAAGCAAAGCTGAACACGATGAAAACCTCAGAGCTATGTTGCAGCGAAGCATATAGCGAGGAGTCAAGCTCAACCCTGAGAAGAGCATCATCTGTGCTACAGAAGTGAGCTACTTTGGGCATCTTCTCATGGAAAATGGCTTAAAGCCAGATCCTGCAAAAGTCAAGGCTGTAAGAAACATGGAGCCACCTAAAAACAAGGGAGAGCTCGAGACTGTTTTAGGAATGATCAACTACCTCTCAAAGTTTGCACCCTGTTTGTCTGACATAAACACACCCCTCCGCCAGCTCCTGAAGGATTCAACCGAGTTTTCTTGGAGCAAGCAGCATAACGACGATTTCAAGAAAATAAAAGAGTTACTCACATGTGAACCAGGACCTGTACTTGCCTACTTTGACCCTCACAAAGAGATGCGGTTACAAGTGGATGCCTCAAAGTATGGGCTCGGGGCAGTACTCCTGCAGGAAGGAAGACCAATCGGTTATGCATCAAAATCGCTCACGGAAACTGAAGTCAATTATGCACAGATAGAAAAGGAGCTTTATGCCATTCTCTTTGGATGCAAACGCTTTCACCAGTACATTTATGGCAACCAAGTCATTGTTGAAAGTGACCACAAACCTCTCGAATCCATAATGCGAAAGCCGATTGCATCGGTTCCCCCAAGATTGCAGCTGATGATCTTACAGCTCCAGAAGTACAACTTTGTCATCATTCATCGGCCTGGCAAGGACATCCCTGTCGCAGACACGCTGTCTAGGAAGTCCCTGTATGATCAAGATGTGAGCATTACCGAGGGAATGGACATGCTAGTGCATACCATGCACAGCAGTCTGCCTGTCAGTGACTCAAAGCTGGATGAGATCAGAGCTCAAACCCAAAGTGACCCACAGTTCCAGACATTAAAGGAGGCAAGTCGTTGCTACAGATTTATTCACCTGGAACAATGAAGTCTATCTTGTGGTAGTTGACTATTTCAGCAGATACCTGGAGTTGGACAAACTTTACAGCACAACATCATCTGCTGTGATCCGCAAGTTAAAGTCTACTTTCGCCAGGCATGGTATTCCTGAGACTGTTATTTCGGATAACGGGCCCCAGTTCAGTTCAAGGGAGTTTGAAACCTTTGCCAAGACATGGGAATTTACCCACACCACAACAAGTCCACACTACCCTCAAAGTAATGGGTTGGCAGAGAAATCTGTCCAGACTGCCAAGTTGCTCCTGGAAAAAGCAAAGACTGACAAAAGAGACCCATATCTCAGTCTCCTGGAGTATCGTAACAGCCCTGTAGACGATTTCAAATCCCCAGCACAGCTGCTAATGAGTCATCGCCTACGTTCAGTTTTACCTAGCACCAACCAGCAGTTGATGCCTAAAGTTGTGCGCAGTAAGGATGCAAAGGCGAGAAGGTGGAAAATGCAACACCATCAAAAGTGCTATTATGACAGATCGGCCCGGCCCTTGCCTCAGCTTAAGGAAGGACAGATTGTCAGAATGCAAGAGCGAGGTCATTGGAGGACAGCCGTCATCGTCAAAGCAGCTGATACTGCACGATCATATCATGTGCGTACAGAAGAAGGGCAGGAATATCGCAGGAACAGGCGCCATCTTTTGAACACCAAGGAAACCAGCAATTGGTATGGTGAAGCTACAATCCGTGAGGATATTGAGGCAGTCGCAACAACTATTACGGAGGCATCACAGACTGATGCTGTCGCGGTACCTAATTGCAATGAAGAACTATTACAAACAAACACTTACAAAACCAGGTATGGGCGAGCCATAAAGCCCTGAGTTATTCTGGATTTGTGATTGTACAAGGGTGTAGGCGGATCGCTGCCCTTCAATACCAAGCTGTAATTGTGAATGTTGTCAATACTAGATGTAATGTATACATGATAACCATCTATGTTACTCATGCTGTTTACTAGGGATGTAACGATTCACCGTGAGCCGGTTGAAAATCAGTTATAATGAGTGACGATTCAATTCGGTTGAGGCTTGAACTGAATCGCAATACATTCTTTGAACAGCAGGGGCCGCTATTTTCACTGCAAACCTAAACATGGATGCTGATATTTCTTAAATGCAAAAAATCCAAGAAAAGCACAGACAGTATTAGTTTGTTTATATTAAAGAGACTTTTTCTATTATTAATTTGTTATAAAATCGCAGTTTACTTTTGTTATTGTGAAATAAAACATTATTTTATTATGCAAAGAAACGTGAAGCATTTAAGAAATAATGCAAGGGAAGTTGTTCATTTCTAATTTGTTTCAACTCATTTTTTAAAAATAAATCGTGAGTAAATCGTGAATAAATCGCATCATGAGATCAGAATCGTGAATTGCATCGCATCGTGAGCTGAGTGAATCGTTACATCCCTACTGTTTACATGTCATGCGGTACAGTTAAGCCACGTATTTACATTATGGTATTATCTAAATGTTAAATCTCTACAGATTGCATAAATGCTAGTACGACATTTTGACATTCTAAGATGTTTAGTCTTTCTGGTCACATATGCTAAATATTTTGTTCAGGATGTTTTTTCAAACAGTAAGCAGTCTGTTATTTTGCATGTCAACGTTTTCTTTAAAAGGAAGGGGATGTAGTATTCATATGTTGGTCATGGACCAATACCTGTTATAATTTATGCACCTGTGTTCTCATTGGCCATAATGCACGTATTATGGAGATTAGCACGTAGAGCTGGTTGGGTAGGCTACTGCTAGAAAGTATGCTGCATGTGGTAGTTGTGCAAAATCATTAAACTTTATACACTTATATACGGAATCCGAGATATTCTTACCAAATATAACAGCCTCCACTACAGCCCTCCGCTGTGTGGACTGTGCTGGAGTAGAGAGGGCGATAACTTTACCCCACCCCTTTCTGCCTTTTATTATCGTCTTCGTGCTGTGTGACTGAGTAAACTGTGTGCATAGGGCTACCACATAGCCTCGACTAAGTGACATGATAATGAAAATAACAACAACAAGAATGAACGAAATTAGCAATAATAATCATAATAACAAAAAAAAAACTGTTCTTTTTTATAGCTCTTTCTGCTGGTTGGATCTTGACTAATGATCTCGCCACTCGTCAAAATATTTCTCAAATGCAGTGCCCCCCCCCCCCCCCCCCCGCCGATGACCCAATGCCCCTCCAGTAGATCTGCTCTGGCGCCGACTCTGTATAGGATTCAGTGATCAAGGTAAACAAGGCAAAACATATTTATTTGTTGCAGTGCACTTGTAACCCGTTTTAATACAGGTACGTCTAAAAGAACTTGGAATATCATGAAAAAGGTCAATATTTTTTGTCACTCATTTCAGAAAGTGAAACCCACCTATTATATAGATTCATTACACATAGAGTGAAATATTTCAAGCCTTTGTTTATTATATGGCTGCGTTGACTGTGGACTTAAGAAAACACAGTGGACCAAAGTCCTCTTATCAGATGAAAGTAAATTTTGCATTTCATTTGGAAATCAAGGTCCCAGAGTCTGGAGAAACGGTGGAGAGGCACAGAATCCATGTTGCTAAAAGTACAGTGTGAAGTTTCCACAATCAGTGATGATTTGGGCTGCCATGTAATCTGCTGGTGTTGGTCCACTGTGTTTTCTGAAGTCCACAGTCGACGCAGCCATCTACCAGGAATGTTAGAGCACTTCATGCTTCTTTCTGCTGACAAGCTTTATGGTGATGCTGATTTCATTTTCCAGCAGGACTTGGCACCTGCCCACACTGCCAAAGGTACCAAAAGCTGGTTCAATGACCAGCAATGATTGGCCAGCAAACCCGCCTGACCTGAACCCCACAGAGAATCTATGATGAGAGACACCAGACCCAACAATGCAGATGACCTGAAGGCCGCTATCAAAGCAACCTGGGCTTCCATTACAGCTGAGCAGTGCCACAGACTGATTGACTCCATGCCACGCCACATTGATGCAATTCATGCAAAAGGAGGCCCAACCAAATATTGAGTGCAAAGAAATTAACATACTTTTCAGAAGCCTGACATTTCTGTTTAAAATATCCTTTTTTATGGATCTTAGGTAATATTCTAATTGTCTGAGACACTGGATTTGGGGTTTTCATTATCTGTAAGCCATAATCATTAAATTTCAATAAATAAAGGCTTGAAATATAATATTATATATATATATAATATATGGGCTTCACTTTCTGAAATGAGTGACAAAAAATATTGGCCTATTTCACGATATTCAAATTTTTTGAGATGTACCTGTATTTAAAATTAGTCACTATGACTAATGTTGGTGTTGCACAAAACAGGAGAGGTCTCCCTCCCGCTTTTTAAAAAGTAACTAAGTAACTTTTACTTTGAGTAAATTTTAAATAAGCTACTTTTTACTTTTACTTGAGTAGATTTTTTTGACTGGTAACTTTACTTGTACTCAAGTACAATTTCATCAAAGTAGTAGTACTTGTATTTGAGTATAATATTTTTGTACTTTTTCCACCTCTGCTCTGAAGTTTCTGGAACAGGCTGTTCTCAAACTCCCTCCCTTGGTCTTGGTGAATCTTTGCAGGAAAACCAAAGCGCATAATGAAATCCTCAAAGATTTTCCGAGCTGCCGTCTTCCCAGACTTGTCTCGGGTGGCGTATGCCTGGGCAAACTTTGAAAAATGGTCTACAACCATGAGAATGTACTCTGCTCCCCCTCTACTTCTCTCCAGATGCAGGTAATCAATCGAGATCATCTCGAGCGGAGCTGTTGTCTCGATGCTCTGAATTGGAGCCCTGGTGATCCGGGTTGGTTTCTTCTGTCTTAGGCAACGACAAACTTCCGTGACATAATGCTCCATCTCTTCTCTCATTCTCGGCCAGAAGAAATGCGCACGAGCTGCTGCCACCATGCGATCAGCACCAAGATAAGCCATGTTTTCATGTAAGTGCTTGTATATCTTGCTTTTCAAGGTTTCTGGAACAACTAACTGAGTTCTGGTCATTAGTTTCCTTTGCAAAATACCCTCCTCATCGATCTGCAGGTGATGCCATTCCCGTAATAGTCGTCTCACGGCTTCTGGTTCTTTAAGTTTGTCTTTGTGTCTGAGATAGAGTTGTTTTTCTTTCAGTTCATGTACTCGGCAAATGACTAGATCACTCAGCTGAGCGTTCCTGATATCCTGAAATGTTAAGTGTTGACTGATCTCTGATTCATCTTTCAGCTCCTCAGGTAAGACGTCAATATTGCATGTGATTGCAGATATCCAGTCCACTTCTCCATGTTGTTTTGCTTTCAGAGCTTCTCCGATTGACTCCAGAACTTCTGGCTCCCACTCTTGAGTACACTTTCTCACAGTGACCTCAATGGGCAATGGTCTCCGTGACAAGAAGTCTGCATCTCGATTTGCCGTTCCTGGTCTATACTTCAAAGTGAAACGGTAGTCTGCCAGCTCAGAAACCCACCGTTGTCCTCCTGCACTGAGCTTTGCAGATTTCATGATGTATGTCAATGGGTTGTTATCACTGTAGACAGTGAAAGATGGCGCATAAAACAGGTTGTCTCTGAAACACTCTGTGATTGTCCATTTGAGTCCTAAAAACTCCAGCTTTCCAGAGTGCAATCTGTAGTTCCTTTCGGCAGGGGTCCATTACCGTCCTGACATTGGTACAATACGGCTCCTAGCCCTTAGCCTTCTGAGGCATCTACGTGAAGGACGAATGGCTTTTCAAAGTCTGGGAAGGCCATAATGGGTGGGCTTGACAACTCCGAAATCAGCTTCTCCAGCGATTCCTGATGTCTTCCTGTCCACTCTACTGGCTGAGAAGGAGGTGCCTGAGAATAAGAGTTCCCGGTCGTCCTTGCTCATTTAATTTTGCATGTAGCAGATTTTGTCAACAGGTCATATATCGGTTTGGCTATTCTGGTGAAGTCAGCAAATTACGATTTGTAGTAACCAAGAAAGCCCATGAGCTTTCTCACCTCACGGACGGTGCTGGGTGTCTCCAGTTTAAGTGCCTGTACTGCCTCTATTTCTTTGGGGTTCATGCTGTACCCATGCTCAGAAATGACGCGGCCCACATAGCAAACTTCCCGCTTGAAACATTTCCTTGGCCTTAACTTGATACCACACTGTTGCTGTAAAACTCTTCTCAAATCCTGTAGATGCTGGTCAAAATCCTGGCTGAAGACTAACACATCATCCAGATAAGGAACACATATTTCAACCCTCAGCTCTCCTAGACATTCTTCCATGTATCTCTGGAAGGCGGCGGGTGCGTTTGTGAGGCCAAACGGAATACTTATCCACTCGCACAGCCCCCAGGGTGTTTTGAGTGCCGTGCATGCTTGACTGTCTTCACTCATAAAGCCCTGATGATAGGCTTTGCCCTGGTCCAGCACCGTGAACCAGGAATCCCCCCCTAGGTTCTCTAGGATTTCTTGGCTCCACGGGATGGGATGCCTGTCAGGGTGTGTCTTCTCATTGAGCAGCCTATAGTCTACATGTAGACGCAAGCTCCCATCTTTCTTACACACACAACTGGCTAGGAGTAGGATGATGTAGACTTTTGGATCCATCCCCTCAGCAGTTCTGTATGTGTGTCTTAACCTCTTGATACGGGATTGCATTGTACGTCTTTTGGACAGGGATGTTGTCTTTCAACCGAATATCCATTCTCAGGTCTTGAATACATCCTGTGTCCCAGTCATCCTTAGCAAACACTCCGCTATTTTCTCTCAATAGCTGTCTCACCCGTTCCTGCTGTTCCACAGGTAAGTGAATAAGGTCCACTGGAGGGTCCCCTTCTTCGCTTTCTTCTACCCAGGGCTGTGTATCTGGAGGTGGGTTGTTGTAATGTGGTAATGTCTGGGGTTGAAATTCAGTCGGGGGCGTCGATTTCACTTCCAGCTGCATGGATAGCATCCACTGCATGCAGCCACCCCAGGACGGTCCGTCTGGTAAGGGTCATCTCTTTCTCCGATGCGTTTTCCACCATCACTGTGATGGATTTTCGTCCCAGTCTTGCAATATGACTGTTACTGCACTCTTTGTTTTCTTCAGGAGTGCTACGATAGCCTTTGCTTTCCTGGGGCTAACTTCTAAAGATGAACTCCGCGTACTCACAAGGAAACTCAAAGGAACTTGCTGGGCTGCCTTAGCTTGGATCAATTCCTCAATCACATTAAAGGCGATTATTGGTTTCTCCAACGCACTGGTTACAATTAGAATTAGTGCCATTAGGTGCTTACCCTTTCCTTCATCCTCAGTGTTTCCTGACAGACTAAACTCCACTTCCATCCAGCCTTCATATGGAATGCTCATTCCATTCGTTGCCGTCAGGTTGAGTTCTCCCTCCTCCAGTAGCTCTCTCACTGGCCTCACCTCCGCATCAGGAATATGTCTTTTCTTCCACTCTGAGCCCACGATTGAAACTTGCAACCCGTGTCCCAAAGCACTGATGTATTTACACCTCCTAAAGAACACTGCACCATGCACCTGTGTCCCACCAAAATGGCTGTCTTCTCCCTGACCACGGACCTTCCGGTTAGTGAGTTTTTAGTAGGCTTTCCAGGAAGTCTGCAGTAATCTCAGTCTTACTTGATGTTGCATTGGTCCCTGTCACATTCCTACAGCCTGCTGCCCAGTGCTCACCACTGCCGCACTTGTAACAATGTTCACATTTTCCCTCTGGGTTGGGCAATTCACAATGGGAGCAGCATCTAATGTTTGCTCGAGCAGATGAAGATTGATTACGAGCGAATCGTTGGTTACTGCTTCTACCTGGCTGAGGTTGTGATGTTTGAGTGAGGCTCGCCACTTGAGAGGTAAGATTCTGAATTGCTTCACAGATCACTTTGTCCCTCGCATCCAGCTTTTCCATCAGGGTGTTAAGTTTTGAAGCTTTCTCTTTCTTTATACTGACACTCTCATCTTGTGCAGCATGTACCTGTGAATGTTTCTCCTCCGGGACCGAGGCAACCTTGATGATCTTGGGTCAAATAGCTGAGAACTTGGATTTTCTTTCCAGCTCCAGACTATAGGAAATGTTCATCCTCTCCAAAAGTAGTTCATCTTCCACCAGCGGGTTTTCCAGGTAGGGTTTTAAATCTGTACGGATGCTGTCATCATGAAGGCCAGTCAGGACTATATGCAAAAACTGATTCTGGATTAATTCATGATTGTATTTTAATCCTGTCCTCACATTTTCAGATGCTGACAAAATCCTCTACCTGAGATCCATTACTCGAACTAAGAACTGGATGGGCATTTCTTTGGGCTCTTGAGCTGCACGTGTTAGTGAGTGAAACAATTCTGTTGCATCTTTAGCATTTCCCTGTCTGTTTTGGCACATTCTGATTTGTTTCCACTGATTTTCACAGATTTTTCTGATGCAATACCCGTCACGTCTGCAGGGTGGTGCTCCAGGTCAACTTTTTGCTGACTCTCGTTAATTGTTTCACGTTCTGCACAGGATGCACTATCGATTTCCTCTTCGTCACCATTTCTCAAGCTGTCAATTTTCTCCTTTGTATCTAACAACACAGATAACCCCTCATCTTCAAGTGAAACAACATCTTCTCCAAAAACTGCAAAATGCATCTTCTCAGCGCACGAGGCGTGTGCGTTTCACCCTCCCCCACATCTAACTAATGCTTAACTGAGTTGGTCAGTTAGTGACGCAAACTAAACGCTCATTATCCTAGCCGTGAAGGCGGGGCGGATAAGTGGTGTGGGTGAACACAGGAAAAACTATGAATAATGTTGCTGAAGAGTGTTACCTACAAGGTCATTCTGTGACTTGGGCTATTTGGTTCATCAACATAATTACCAAGAATTTTACTGATGTTCAGACAGGTTCAGTCTCTGATAGGAAGAAGAAAAACAAAGCACATAAATGCAGAGAGATTAGGATAGAGAAGGAGGGTTTCCTTGTTCGTCTGTGAACTGTCTCCACACTAAGGTCTATGGCATGGCCCATAGGTAGGGGGCGCTATGGAGTCATAGTAAAGTAAAGTCAGTTAAATCATTAAATGAATAACTGAAATACAAAAATTAGGCAATTGAGAGTTAATCCTAAACACTTTAAAGAGTGCAATCTGATTGTTTTGATCAAAGCTCAAATTCAACTAAATTGATTTAATTAAAATTGAAGTATCATCAAATACAATTCTAACTGCAAGGGAGAAAATGTAAGAAACCCTGAGAAGTAATTAAAATTAAATAAAAATTAAATCATCAAAACAATAATGGAATAATATTAATTATCATTATAGTTTGTATAATAACAAATAATAAATATTCTCAAATAAAGTAAACGGTGAAATAGCAGAATAATGAAATCATAAAATCAAACAAAAGGAGAGACTGCCTGAGACTTCACACTAGATAGCGTTGCCCGAGCAAAGGGGGGAGTCGGGCAGAGATGAGACAGGAGAAGTGTTAGACACTTTAAGACAAACTGACCTCTAGTGTTAGTAGACGGTAATATGTCTTATGCCAGACTTCCTGTTCCACATTCTATGTGGAATCACACTTACATTAACGCGCATTTGCTATGGCGACAAGTGTAATTTGATCGCAGTTCTAATGGCTCGTGTCAGTTTACCTGAACACGGGTACATGGCTTTTCAACGTACACACACAATAGACACACAATACTACACTATAACTGACTAACGGAATTTCTTCGCCGTCCTGAAAGTTATTTGTGTAACTTGGTCGAGATTCTTTGCCGACCGTAACATAAAAACAAACAAAACACTTGATCAAGATTTTTATGACACTCCCCTTTAAACGGTCGTCATTTACTGTTTAACTACACAATATACAGTAAAGTACATATACAGTACACAGTATCCTTTCGCCTCGTCTACTCAGGAGAAAACGAGAAAGCATGCATTAGTTAGCTAGTCTAATGGTTACACTTCGGGAAGCGGTGTGTCTTAGATGAAACATTGGAACACACAGTGCTTCAATCTAATTTAAACATAATTCGGCCGTACACGAATTAGGGAGGAAAACTCGCTCCACTATTTCCTTCGCGCTAACAAGAGGATTTCTTAGCTCAGATTAGGGCAGTCACACGATATCGGGACTCTCTATAAAATATTTCTTCGTTTTATAGGGTCACATTAAATTGCAGTTAACTTAACCATCATTAACAGTACCTTGGGTTTTTCCTAAATAGGTCACAGAGGCTTGTTTCGGTGCAGTAACTAAAGGGAGCGAGTCTCGCTCTACCTTCTTCACACTAAAAGAGGATTTCTTTGCTCAATTTAGAGCGGTAAAATAAATAGTATAGTACGCTATAAAGAGATTTCTTCATCTTTATATTGTCACTAAATCTTTGACAGAGGCTGAGGTTTTCTCTGCGAGAAGCTCAAAAGTCTGCCAAGGATAGGTGGGTGGGTCCACACCTTCATTCATACATAAAGTGCCATTTAAGAGAGTATTCAGTTTCGATAAACACCCATAGAAACACACATGAATAGTCACTGAGTTCTGCTCACAAAACAAGGTTTAAAACTGCGCCCGCATTCCCTCCACCAATTATGTAGTGGTTTTAGCTAACGTTATTATATTGATGAGCAAAGCTCACCAAATATGGTTCTCCACCAGATCTTTCAAGATCATATCCATGAAATGAGTTATTTAAAACAGCAATTTCAGTCAAGGAATTAGTTTAGTTTAGTTTAGTGATCAAATATACATATTTTACGATCTCTGATTAGTAATATAAAGCATAACAATACTTGTATGCATTCGTCCAGCAAATGCCTCAATGACATTATATACTTTACATTATCTCATGGCCATAAGTAACATGACTTTACCAAACAGGATTTAGAGCAAAGGTAGCGTAAATCAAAACACAGTAAAAGGGACCAAGTCTGTGAGCGTGAATACAGAAAACCCATCACACATGAATATATATGGTTGTTTATTAAACTCTACTCTACATGATAACAAAAACAATGACGATCGCATAAAACAAATAAATACATGAAACACAAATGCGCTTGGAAGCGCGGAGAGGGAGAAAGAGTGAGAAGAGAGAGAGAGAGAGAAAGAGAGAGAGAGAGAGAGGGCATGGCAGCGATTTCTGAACACCAATAAAAATCATCTTTAACAAAGAGGCACATACTTAACGCAGCTATTCTATAAATAGAAACGGATACTTGCAAGCTCTGTGCTGGACGATATCCGTATGCGTGTGTAGAGATGGAATTGTTCAAAAGGTTTCAGAAAGAAAGTCCTGCCGATGGCTTAACCACGTGGCAGTAGAAGTCCATTGTTCCATCCCTTTTCCCAGGGGGGGAGGGCAGTCTCCGAAGAGACCGGAGGAAGGGACGAAGCCGGAAGAGAAGAGAGGACGACAAGACAAGAGAAGGTTTTCAGAGCAGGCTCGATATTTAACCTCATGAGAGGGCATGCCCACCTGAGTTTGAATCGATCAATCAGAGTTGAGCAGGGAAGAGGTTCTTTGTCCACTCAACAGCTAATTTGCATCTTTATGACCTCCTGGTCACACAATGTATATATACAAGGAGGAATTGTAAAGACAAACATTTAGATATCAAAAATGGACAGGTTTGAATTGCAACAAGTCATGATTCATTCAGATGGATCCCATACAAACAAAGCCTGAAATAAACGTGTATATCTAACTGTGACAGACTATTTAAAATGGCACAAGCGCCAACACACAACCTACAGTAGATAGTTAGATATATGTATAGAAAAGGACAGTTTAATCACATAAGTTCCTATTTGTCAGGGACATTTCTCTGGTTAACCTCAGATGTTAAGTTAGAGATGAGACAGAGACTTCTCACCAATGGTTTGAAGCATAGCTGTCGTAAATATCCAACAGAGAGACAAACCGTTATCAAAACTCTAAAACCAGACCCCTGGAGCCAGGTTTTTGCTATGGTCTTTTGATGATGATGGCAAAAGAAACCAGGACAAAAGGGAGTGGGAGTTGATGGCTCTTCTTTCAATGACTCCGACCATTTGGCTTATGCTAGATTCTCTACACCCTTTATTACCCGAACTAATATTTTGTTCCCTTATACCTACACGTAGGCAGAGGTGGGTAGAGTAGCCAAAATCTTTACTCAAGTAAAAGTACAAGTAACTAGAGAAATTGTTACTCAAGTAAAAGTAAAAGTCACTATTTTAAAAATTACTTGAGTAAAAGTAAAAAAGTATGCAATGAAAAAACTACTCAAGTAGCTAGTTACTTAGTTACTTTGTATCTGATTATATAGGCCTACTACATTAAATTAATATTAACACCAATATTTTAATATTACATTTTAATCAATATTTTTAATTATCATAAGCAGATATCTTTGCAATATACTAGAGAGACTAAAGAATAGACAAACACAGAAGAGACAAGCATTTCTGTAAATTTCACCTAGTCCTGATGTCAGTGTAGTTTACACAACTTATTTAGAATAATAGACCATGTCAAACTAAAGCATGAACTAAACTCAGAGCATTTCCTAAGATGATCTAGAACATCTGCAGTGCTCTCTTAAATGAAATACACATTTTTGAACAAAGTTCATGTTTTCTCGTGTTGTGTCACGTGTGTGTTGTGAAACGCACAAACAGTAAACAGTGAACCACACGCCCATCAACAAGTTTTCTTCCTTCTGTTCTTCAAATGTATATTTCTGCAAGCCCACGTCTCTGTGACTGACAGGTAACGCGCATGTTGCGGTGTCTGACGAACAGGTCGCGCGGGTGCGCGCATATGGCCGGCATTTATCATTGCTGGCAAACAATATGACACATTTGCAGTTTTGATTGTATAGATATAGATTAATATCCACTTCATCCAACGCTCTTTGTGTTCTGCGTGTTCTTAAGTTTCGCGCTACGAGGAGTGAGTAATCTGCTTCAGATGATTCAGATCGTGCTGCGTACTGAACAAATCATTTGAACTGATTCATTAGCCTATTCAAATGGTTTTGCCCATTGTTCAATTAAAGCTTTCAAAGGAATCGACTCAAAAGAATCGATCACTCGGGAATGCCCGTAAAAAGAGACGACAACCTTGAAATAAACAACGCGTTTTAAAAAGCATATTTTAAAATGAAGGAACGAAGGAACGTCACGCAATGTAAGTTATGTAACGAAGTAAAAGTACAGATTTTCTATTAGAAATTTACTCAAGTAAGAGTAAAAGTACACACTTTTAATTTGACTTAAAAAGTACATATTTTCCAAAATGTTACTCAAGTAAATGTAACGAAGTAAATGTAGCGCGTTACTACCCACCTCTGCACGTAGGTACACTATAGTTACCAAAACTTACACCGTAAATTCAGTTTACTTATGCGGTTCTTTGCGGGTCGTAATCTAAAGCGTTACCAATTTTTCTACAGTGGCAATGCCTTTGACTAATTTGTTGCGTGGGGGCGTGGATTTCTGTTGGACCCCGTTGTGTCAACAAGCACTTGAAAATGTAAAAATGCTGCTTACGGAGGCTCCGGTTTTAGCAGCTGCAAAATTTGTCCAGCCTTTTCATTTACAGGTGGATGCTAGTAATGTGGGTGCTGGCGCTGTCTTGTTGCAGAAGTCTGAAAATGGGATTGATCATCCAGTTGTTTTTTTCTCTAGAAAATGTAATTTTTTACATCTTGCTTATTACCTATAAAGCCCTACATGGTTTGGCTCTTCAGTACTTGAGTGAACTCCTCTTGTATTACAGTCCTTCACGTGCATTATGCTCTCAGGCATCCTGTCAGTTGGTAATACCTAGAATTTCAAAATCAAGTGCAGGTGGTAGATCCTTTTCCTATCTAGCGCCTAAACTTTGGAATAGTCTTCCCCGCACTGGCTGGGAGGCAGACACACTCTGTCAGTTTAAATCTAGACTAAAGACGCATCTTTTTAATCTTGCATACACTACACTTCCATAATATAAAAGAGGGTTTAGGGTGCATTAGTTAGATAAACCAGAACCAGGAACACAACTGATGTACTTGTTGCATCAAAGAGTGCATAACAGTACTCTACACTCAGCCAGTCTTGTCTTATTGTTCCAAGGTTACCACAGCGAGCAGGATGCAGTTCATGCCCAGACCTGATGGTAGAGCGACGAATGGGAAGCGGCGACCTGACAAGAACTGAGATTATAGAGCTGGATAAAGAAGGACGCGGCTACTTGACACTTCTTTACTACAAAATTTCAACTGCTATTAGATTATTAATGATAATCTTAAATGTATTATTTACCTTATTAGTAAATTTATTTATTTTTATTTAGCCTTGTTGTGCAAGCACTGTCGAGCTTGTGCAGAGGCAGCTGCTTTTGCCAGAGGGGAACTGGAATCCCCTGGTTGGGCCTGGGTTCTCCTGAGGAGTTTTGGGTTCCTCACCACTGTTTACATACTGTTTTGCACTGTTTGCCTGGCCTGGGGGGCTGCTTTAGAATTAGAATTTTAAAGTTTTACTCAACATTAATATTGCATATAGGAATTTATAGTCCGTTTAATATTTGACCTGTGTTTCTCTCTCCTTTATCTTAAATGTGTTTTTCTCAGTGATAACCACTGTGTGTGTGTGTTCATGTTTGTATATCCCGGTGGGGACCTAAACCCGAATACACACCAACACATGGGGACTCGTGTCACCGTGGGGACCAAAATTGAGGTCCCCAGGGGCAAAAAAGCTAATAAATTGTACAGAACAATATTTTTTACAAATCTAAAAATGCAAAAAGTGTTCTATGATCTTTAGGTTTAGGGATAGGGATAGGGGATAGAATATACAGTTTGTACAGTATAAAAACATTACGCCTATGGACTGTCCCCACAGGGATAGTCAACCAAAGCGTGTGTGTGTGTGTGTGTGTGCGCGTCTGCGCGTCCATGTGTTTGCGCGTTTGTGTGTATATTGTGTGTGTGGAGTGTTCTGTGTGTGGGGTATTTGAATTGGTGTGTGTGTGTGTGTGTTTTGTCTGTGTTTTCACCTTTTTTGTTTTTACTTTTATAACGTTAAATGTTTTGCTTATAGTCAATATGTTTCATGTACAGCTGCTTTGTAACAAGAGTCATCACAACTTCTCCATTCAACTGGGCTCATCAACCATCACATCTTCCAGAACGGCCAGAAACCTGGGAGTGGTGATCGACGATCAGCTTAACTTCACAGATCAGGTTGCCAGCACCACCTGGTCCTGTAGATTCATCCTCTACAATATTAGGAAAATTAGACCTTTCCTATCCAAGCATGCTACGCAAGTCCTAGTCCAGGCTCTTGTTCTGTCCAGACTGGACTACTGCAATGCTCTATTGGCTGGACTTCCAGCTTGCACAACCAAACCTCTACAGATGATCCAGAATGCGGCGGCAAGAGTGGTCTTCAATGAACCGAAGAGAGCGCACATCACTCCTCTCTTCACTAAGTTACATTGGCTCCCTATAGTCACTCGAATCAAATTCAAGACTCCGCTCCTGGCCTACAAGACCACCACTGATTTGGCACCCCCTTACCTTCACTCGCTAATGCAGACTTATGTACCCGCCAGATCCCTATGCTCTGCAAACGAACAACGTCTTGTGGTGCCATCCCAAAAAGGTAAAAAATCTCTCACGTACCTTCTCGGGATCGGTTCCACATTTATGGAATGATCTGCCCGCTGCTACAAGATCAGCAGTTACTGTATCCATCTTTAAGAACTGTCTGAAAACACATCTCTTCCATCAACACCTGACTGATCAGTTCTGACTGCTATCTCTTTTCTACTCTTTAAAAAAGAAAAAAAACTTAGCTCTGTATACTGTGGTAAGCTATATGAGACCAATTTTCTTTTATTGCACTTATGCTTTTTGTTGTCCTTATGTTGTTCCAATTGCTTCCATTGTTTCCCTCATCTGTAAGTCGCTTTGGATAAAAGCGTCTGCTAAACGACTAAATGTAAATGTTACAATTAAAATTGTAAAAAGCGTTATATAAATCAAGTTGACTCATAACTCACAATGTTGAATGTTATTTTTAAAGTATATTTTCCACTTGGAAAATAATGGAAGACAGCTAAATGCAGCATACAAAGTCTACTTTGCCCTTTTTATACAGAAAAACATAACAGAACACACTGAATCTGCAGTTAGGTCAACATTCTAAGCCCTACTTGGTGGTGTAGATATTTTTGGGTTCTCCAATGGATTCTTCTTGGTACCTAATGAAAGATTTTTTAACTAATACAATATGCACACAAGGTACAACTTGATCAATATGAGTAGTATATATGCAGGTCATAGTGTCAAAATGATTGATGGTGACCTTTGACCTTTGCGGGGGGGGTTGAATTACTTCCGGACCACCCACGTAGTGAGGGACCGCCCACATCGCGTTGACCTTTTGACTGTATCCGCCCACATCGCGTTGACCTTTTGACCGTATCCGCCCCCCGTAGTGAGGGACCGCCCACGTCGCGTTGAACTTTTGACCGTGCCCTCACATCCCATTTTTCCGGGGCATGTTTTAGGATGTATTGCTACATATCTTTAGCATGAATGAAAATATGTAATTTAAAGGAGATGATGAGATCATTATTAATATGCAATCATTGGTTATTTAAACAGCGTTTAAAAATAATAATGAATAAGACAACAACTACACAAACACTGTTTGAATAAACAAACAGGTTTAAATGAATAATCGTGTGAATAAATAAATAAAGCATCTATTAAATAAGTAAAGAAGTAAATACGTAATTATACAATGTATTCAATATATGAGAGAGGAAAGGCAGAGAGGCCATGCAGATTACCTTATGTTTTTCAGCGTTTTCACCCAGTCTATAACATTCCAGTGAGAGGTGTCCGCACCAAGGCTCGTAAATTTGTTTTGAAAGAGGAGGATTGTAACCGGGTGTATTTCAACTTGTTTTTCGACCTGTAGGTGACAGCGTCGGACGTTTTAATCGGGTACGATTTGTTTTACGTCCATAGCGTGAAATTTGAGCGCTACCAGCTCGGTTCAAGACAGCAAAGCTTTGTTTAGGAATATCAACTGTTCTCCACCTGGCATCAGTAGATCACATGAAACAATGCGTGACGAATCGACCTGTGCATTACAAGCATTCTATGGGACAAACTCTTCTTTAATCTCGCTATATCTCTCTAACTAATCAGAAAAACAACTCGTCACTAACATTCTGAACATATCCGGGTTTAAAACGAAATGCTAAAACATATACGCTTTATTCGTCATTATCTGTTTTGTTTAAACACACAACTTGAAAGGAATGCATGATCAATAGCCCATCTGTTCGTGTTACATGCATTTTCCATAGAGCAATGGCTCCATCTTTTGCCTGTGCAATGTCATGACTTCAGGCATTTCGCTACAGCCTATAAAAACGAACTCCCTCAAGGATTCTGGCTCTTTTCCAAAGCTTTTCTGACATACATATAGTGTTTCCGAGAGAATATTAGCAATGGAAGACTACCTGAGGTGCTTTTTTGTTATCATCAGTGCAGTTGAATGAATAAATCAATGAATCATTGAATACTGACTATTTAAATTATGAATACGTGACTTGTGATCTGTCAAATGAGCATGCCATTCTTTTTAAATATCCGTAATCTTTCCAAGATGCTGTCGACACACTACAAGTGGTTTTATTTTATTTTATTTTTTAATAGAATATAATGATTATTTTAAACCAATGTTGAGTCACTTTTCTATAAAATAATCGCATTACAAAACTATGTTATGTTTTCGATAGTGAATACGAGACAGGACACCGCTTCAAATCAAGGTACAATATCCTTTTCTTATATCATATATTAGAAAACATTCCGCCATGTACAGATGTTGGAACCCTGCGTAACATCCGTATGTGACGTAACATCCGCATGTGACGTAACACTATGCTATGCTATGAACTCTGGGTATTGAAGTCCGCTAGCGTCTACCACAGATCCGTAAAGACCGCCTGTGTTGAAATTATTTTTTTGTATTGAGGAGTCAAACATTTTTGCTATCTAAATGGTCTACGCGATACTGATATTATATATATTATATATCTATATATAATCATAAATTATCCTGTTTAAACGAACGTTGAGCCACTAATCTATAAAAATAAATAGAATGTTTCAATGAATCATGAATCAATTCTAATCATCATCTTAAATCTTTTTATCCAAATCTTTTATCCATATTGTTTTATTTATTAATCAATTATTTTATTTTAATTAATTATTTTAATTATTGTATTTTATTTATTTTATTTTAATTAATTATTATTATTATTATTATTTGTATGTTGTAACAGGGCATATATTTTATTTAATATATATATTTTTTATACGTCGTGACATGCCATCTAACTACTATTTCCTCTGTCTAGATTTACAAGGGTCTATAGAGCGACTGGTATTTATTGACCTGACACATGACGAGGAGGCTGGCTCCAGCAGCGCGTCGATAGATCTTACCGTGTCTGAAGAGGAGGTTGTCTCCAGCAGAGTGGTTCCGGACCCCTCATTATTAATCGGTAAGCTATGACTACCATTTAATATAGTTATGCCATTGTGCTTTGGTGTCGTTCATCTTTGTTTTTGCAATGTTTACTCGTACAGAAAGGAGTTGTGATCTTACCGAGGGTGGTGACGCAGGCAGCATACACAGCTGAACGTTTGGTAGCGTTCGTCTTGGTCCAGCGAGCGAGAGGAGAGGTCTCCGATAAGGTGTCAGCAGACACCGTTAGCCGAACAAGAAGACATCGCCGACGACGAACGATCATCATCGGCGGGGGGTAGACAGACAGCGTTTGCTCTTCAAGCTCAAAATACTGTCTCGCTAGATCAACTCAACGCTATCTTAAGGGAGTCTAATATTCCTTTACACGAGTCCATTGACAGACTGTGGGGTTCTGTCGGTGAGATACATACGATTCTTATGAGATTGTATGCTTTTATCAAAGGTGTTAATCATCGTGACGAAGCGCTGGAGAATTCTTTCAACCGTTTGCTTGAGTCATCAAATGAACAGATGAGAGAAATGCGTCTAATTGTTGAACTCCTCTGTGCTATAAACGCTGTACTATTTTCTAGATAGTCACTATTTTTATATTGACCAATGATCGCTATAAGTTTTTTACATTTATCTCTATATCTTATAATCGATTTTTACATTTACAATTTTATCTCTATATCTTATAATTGATATTTTACATTTACAATTTTATTTCTATATCTTACAATCAATATTTCTATATTACCATTTATATCTATATCTGTTTTATATTTTTATATCTGTTTTATATTTTTATATCTGTTTTATATTTGCCATTTTACATCTATTCACCATTTATTTTTGTATTGGCTATGCAACGTGACATAATTCCTCTTTGTTAGTGCCGAAACCATACGGGAGGGATGGCCGATGAAAAATGTTCAGAGGCCGGGGATGGCTGTCATCCAGATCAAACTCTCTCAGACCTGTTACAGGATGCGATCGGAATGCACGCAGAGACCCATCATCATAACGCCGATAGACTACTACTACTGTTAAATACACACCCTGTACATGAGCAAACTTTTAATACCGCGCCGCCCCAACAGATTTCTAATTTGGAATATTTGGAAGCTGCGATACGTGAAAGTACAGATTTTAATCCATGCATCAGACTATGCGAAATATTAAATACGAGGGACACAAACACCGAACAAGACGGCAGTGGGTTATCAGATACAATCGTCCCGACTACTGACTCGGCTCCCCCTAGAGGTAATGTCGATAACGAACGGCCCTCGACTTCCGATACACAGAGGACTAGCAGCGTCGACCTCGATGCTTTGATACGAGATGGCGGTACCATAAATGGTTATCGTGTTTTATCGAGACCTCGTTTCAATAGCGTGGAATTGAGAAGACCCATGAATCTGCGGGATATTGGCGCTACAGATTTGGTGACGTATCACGTTCGACTGCACGAGACCATGAACGAAATCGCTACGTTTGCCAGACAAATCGGCGGCGATGGTAGCGTAGTTAGTTTATCCCTGAGAGGGCCCAGTCTTAAATCTGACGTTACAGCGATATTATCACCCGGCAATGATTACGACGTTAATGTATTTACCGATCAAATCGAAAAAATTTTACACAGCGATGATAGGTTATTGTGTGACGACGCGGTCGAGATAGGAGCTACCGTGGCTTCGAACAGACAAGGGGGAGGTCGCCATCGTCGTAAACTCACAGATTTGTCTCTCGACCAGGTGATCAAAAGAAAAAAGATGAGTTTATTTTGCCCTATCAATATTGCGAATAATTTGTGCTTTTCTATATGTCTCGCCCATTTTCTCGACCCTGAATTACCTGAGAGCGATCTGGAAAGCCGCGCGGCAGTAATCCAAAATGATGCGGGGTTTACGAATCAAGACAAGATCGGTCTTCACGACATAGCAAAGTTTGAAAGACTGTTTGGCGTCAAAATAGTCATTTTTTACAGAACGAACGGCGGAGCGTTAGAAACGTATGCAAATCAGAGGGAACCTCATTCGAAAACAGTATTCCTCTATTTACACGATGAACACCTTTATATGATTCTTAATCTAAAGGCGTTCGTCCGTACCGACTACGCGTGTACGTACTGTTATAAAGGATACACTGTAACCGTGTCTGTAACGTGTGTTTTGACATCGACTGTCACAAACACCCTAAAAGAACTGTACACTGTATCAACTGTCTGAGATTTTGCAATTCCGACTACTGCTACAAAATGCACAAGAAGCCCAACCACGGCGAAGAAAAGGCCCCATGCGATAGAATAAAATATTGTCAACTGTGTAACAGACGTTGTGAAATTTCAAGACAAGGCATTGGAGCACAACACAAATGTGCGCCCGTCCGGTGCCTACATTGCGGCGAAGATCTCGTAGTTACGGGATCGCATCGGTGCTTTATTCAACCCCATGCGCCCAAGGATCCTATCGAGAAGTATATTTTCTATGATTTTGAAACCCGTTACGAAAATGAGAAACACGTCGCTAACTTTGTATGTGCCATCACCTTTAAAGGAGAGCAATTTGTGGACACTCTCTCAGGGGAGGCAACGGCGGAGAGGATGCCACAAATTGCTCTCCTTTAAAGGTGATGGCACATACAAAGTTAGCGACGTGTTTCTCATTTTCGTAACGGGTTTCAAAATCATAGAAAATATACTTCTCGATAGGATCCTTGGGCGCATGGGGTTGAATAAAGCACCGATGCGATCCCGTAACTACGAGATCTTCGCCGCAATGTAGGCACCGGACGGGCGCACATTTGTGTTGTGCTCCAATGCCTTGTCTTGAAATTTCACAACGTCTGTTACACAGTTGACAATATTTTATTCTATCGCATGGGGCCTTTTCTTCGCCGTGGTTGGGCTTCTTGTGCATTTTGTAGCAGTAGTCGGAATTGCAAAATCTCAGACAGTTGATACAGTGTACAGTTCTTTTAGGGTGTTTGTGACAGTCGATGTCAAAACACACGTTACAGACACGGTTACAGTGTATCCTTTATAACAGTACGTACACGCGTAGTCGGTACGGACGAACGCCTTTAGATTAAGAATCATATAAAGGTGTTCATCGTGTAAATAGAGGAATACTGTTTTCGAATGAGGTTCCCTCTGATTTGCATACGTTTCTAACGCTCCGCCGTTCGTTCTGTAAAAAATGACTATTTTGACGCCAAACAGTCTTTCAAACTTTGCTATGTCGTGAAGACCGATCTTGTCTTGATTCGTAAACCCCGCATCATTTTGGATTACTGCCGCGCGGCTTTCCAGATCGCTCTCAGGTAATTCAGGGTCGAGAAAATGGGCGAGACATATAGAAAAGCACAAATTATTCGCAATATTGATAGGGCAAAATAAACTCATCTTTTTTCTTTTGATCACCTGGTCGAGAGCCAAATCTGTGAGTTTACGACGATGGCAACCTCCCCCTTGTCTGTTCGAAGCCACGGTAGCTCCTATCTCAACCGCGTCGTCTCACAATAACCTGTCATCGCTCTGTAAATTTTTTTTGATTTGATCGGTAAACACATTAACGTCGTAATTGCCGGGTGATAATATCGCTGTAACGTCAGATTTAAGACTGGGCCCTCTCAGGGTTAAACTAACTACGCTACCATCGCCACCGATTTGTCTGGCAAACGTCGCGATTTCGTTCATGGTCTCGTGCAGTCGAACGTGATACGTCGCCAAATCTGTAGCGCCAATATCCCGTAGATTCATGGGTCTTCTCAATTCCACGCTATTGAAACGAGGACTCGGTAAAACACGATAACCGTTTATGGTACCGCCATCTCGTATCAAAGCATCGAGGTCGACGCTGCTAGTCCTCTGTGTATCGGAAGTCGAGGGCCATTCGTTATCGACATTACCTCTAGGGGGAGCCGAGTCAATAGTCGGGACGATTGTATCTGATAACCCACTGCCGTCTTGTTCGGTGTTTGTGTCCCTCGTATTTAATATTTCGCATAGTCTGATGCATGGATTAAAATCTGTACTTTCACGTATCGCAGCTTCCAAATATTCCAAATTAGAAATCTGTTGGGGCGGCGCGGTATTAAAAGTTTGCTCATGTACAGGGTGTGTATTTAACAGTAGTAGTAGTCTATCGGCGTTATGATGATGGGTCTCTGCGTGCATTCCGATCGCATCCTGTAACAGGTCTGAGAGAGTTTGATCTGGATGACAGCCATCCCCGGCCTCTGAACATTTTTCATCGGCCATCCCTCCCGTATGGTTTCGGCACTAACAAAGAGGAATTATGTCACGTTGCATAGCCAATACAAAAATAAATGGTGAATAGATGTAAAATGGCAAATATAAAACAGATATAAAAATATAAAACAGATATAAAAATATAAAACAGATATAGATATAAATGGTAATATAGAAATATTGATTGTAAGATATAGAAATAAAATTGTAAATGTAAAATATCAATTATAAGATATAGAGATAAAATTGTAAATGTAAAAATCGATTATAAGATATAGAGATAAATGTAAAAAACTTATAGCGATCATTGGTCAATATAAAAATAGTGACTATCTAGAAAATAGTACAGCGTTTATAGCACAGAGGAGTTCAACAATTAGACGCATTTCTCTCATCTGTTCATTTGATGACTCAAGCAAACGGTGTCGCTGACGTCTTGTCGAGACTCTCCTTGGCTCGCTGGATGGCCAAGACGAACGCTCCCAAGTTCAGGTTGTATCTGTCCAGTAGACACATCGTCACGGATCCGCAACTCCTTTCTGTACGAGTAAACATTGCAAAAACAAAGATGAACGACACCAAACCGCAATGGCGTAACTATGTTAAATGCTAGCCATAGTTTACCGATGAATAATGACGGCTCTGGCACTACGCTGCCTGCGTCACCACCCGCGGTAAGATCACAACTCCTTTCTGTACGAGTAAACATTGCAAAAACAAAGATGAACGACACCAAAGCACAATGGCGTAACTATATTAAATGGTAGTCATAGCTTACCGATTAATAATGAGGGGTCCGGAACCGCTCTGCTGGAGCTAACCTCCTCTTCAGACGCGGTAAGATCTATCAACGCGTTGCTGGAGCCAGCCTCCTCGTCATGTGTCAGGTCAATAAATATCGGTCGCTCTATAGACCCTTGTAAATCTAGACGGAGGAAATAGTAGTTAGATGGCATGTCACGACGTATAAAAAATATATATAATTATTATATAATATAATAAAAATTGCACTGTTCGACATCAAAAATATTATAATATAAGTAAAAATAATTAAAACTAAATAATATTAAAATAAATAATTAATTTAAAATAATGATTAATTAATAACAATACGATAAAAGATTGGATAAAAGATTTAGATGGATTGATACTAATGATACATGATAATCATTGAAAATGCATGTGTATAAAGATTAATTTTATTTTTATAGATTAGTGGCTCTAACGTGGCGTTTAATATAGATATTATAATTATAGTATATTACTATTATAGTTTAATTCAGTATAAGCGTATAGACATTCAGATAGCAAAACATGTTTACTTACTCATACACAGTAATTTCAACACAGCAGGTTTTTACGGATCGTATAGGCTAGCGGACTTCAATACCCAGAGTTCATAGCGTAGCATAGTGTTAGTCACATCGGATGTTACGCAGGGTTCCACATCCGTACATGGCTGAATGTTTTCTAATATATATAATATGAGAAAAAGAAAGTATTGTACCTTGATTTGAAGCGTGTCCTGTCTCGTATTCACTATCGAAAACATATCATAGTTTTGTAATGCGATTATTTAATAGAAGGATCAGCATTGGTTTAAAATAATCATTATATTCTATTAAAAATAAAATAAAAACACTTTTAGGTGTCGACAGCATCTTGGCAAGATTACGGCTATTTAAAAAGAATGGCATGCTCATTTGACAGATCACAAGTCACGTATTCATAATTTAAATAGTCAGTATTCATTGATTGATTCATTCATTCATTCAACTGCACTGATGATAAAAAAAGCACTTACGTAGTTTTCCATTGTTGATAATCTCTCGGAACACTGTATGTATGTATGTCAGAAAAGCTTTGGAAATGAGCCAGAATCCTTGAGGAGCTGGTTATATAGTGTAGCAAATGCCTGAAGTCATGACATTGCACAGCCAAAAGATGGAGCCATTGCTCTATGGAAAATGCATGTAACACGAACAGAGGGCTATTGATCATGCATTCCTTTCAAGTGTGTGTTTAAACAAAACAGATAATGACAATAAAGCGTATGTTTTAGCATTTCGTTTTAAACCCGGATATGTTCAGAATGTTAGTGACGAGTTGTTTTCTGATTAGTTAGAGAGATATAGCGAGATTAAAGATGAGTTTGTCCCATAGAATGCTTGTAACGCACAGGTCGATTCGTCACGCATTGTTTCATGTGATCTACTGATGCCAGGTGGGGAACAGTTGTTATTCCTAAACAAAGCTTGCTGTCTTGAACCGAGCTGGTAGCATTCAAATTTCACGCTATGGACGTAAAACAAATCGTACCCGATTAAAACGTCCGACGCTGTCACCTACAGGTGAAAACAAGTTGAAATACACCCGGTTACAATCCTCCTCTTTCAAAACAAATTTACGAGCCTTGGTGCGGACACCTCTCACTGGAATGTTATAGACTGGGTGAAAACGCTGAAAAACATAAGGTAATCTGCATGGCCTCTCTGCCTTTCCTCTCTCATATATTGAATACATTGTATAATTACGTATTTACTTCTTTACTTATTTAATAGATGCTTTATTTATTTATTCACACGATTATTCATTTAAACCTGTTTGTTTATTCAAACAGTGTTTGTGTAGTTGTTGTCTTATTCATTATTATTTTTAAACGCTGTTTAAATAACCAATGATTGCATATTAATAATGATCTCATCATCTCCTTTAAATTACATATTTTCATTCATGCTAAAGATATGTAGCAATACATCCTAAAACATGCCCCGGAAAAATGGGATGTGAGGGCACGGTCAAAAGTTCAACGCGACGTGGGCGGTCCCTCACTACGGGGGGCGGATACGGTCAAAAGGTCAACGCGATGTGGGCGGATACAGTCAAAAGGTCAACGCGATGTGGGCGGTCCCTCACTACGTGGGTGGTCCGGAAGTAATTCAACCCCCCCCGCAAAGGTCAAAGGTCACCATCAATCATTTTGACACTATGACCTGCATATATACTACTCATATTGATCAAGTTGTACCTTGTGTGCATATTGTATTAGTTAAAAAATCTTTCATTAGGTACCAAGAAGAATCCATTGGAGAACCCAAAAATATCTACACCACCAAGTAGGGCTTAGAATGTTGACCTAACTGCAGATTCAGTGTGTTCTGTTATGTTTTTCTGTATAAAAAGGGCAAAGTAGACTTTGTATGCTGCATTTAGCTGTCTTCCATTATTTTCCAAGTGGAAAATATACTTTAAAAATAACATTCAACATTGTGAGTTATGAGTCAACTTGATTTATATAACGCTTTTTACAATTTTAATTGTAACATTTACATTTAGTCGTTTAGCAGACGCTTTTATCCAAAGCGACTTACAGATGAGGGAAACAATGGAAGCAATTGGAACAACATAAGGACAACAAAAAGCATAAGTGCAATAAAAGAAAATTGGTCTCATATAGCTTACCACAGTATACAGAGCTAAGTTTTTTTTCTTTTTTAAAGAGTAGAAAAGAGATAGCAGTCAGAACTGATCAGTCAGGTGTTGATGGAAGAGATGTGTTTTCAGACAGTTCTTAAAGATGGATACAGTAACTGCTGATCTTGTAGCAGCGGGCAGATCATTCCATAAATGTGGAACCGATCCCGAGAAGGTACGTGAGAGATTTTTTACCTTTTTGGGATGGCACCACAAGACGTTGTTCGTTTGCAGAGCATAGGGATCTGGCGGGTACATAAGTCTGCATTAGCGAGTGAAGGTAAGGGGGTGCCAAATCAGTGGTGGTCTTGTAGGCCAGGAGCGGAGTCTTGAATTTGATTCGAGTGACTATAGGGAGCCAATGTAACTTAGTGAAGAGAGGAGTGATGTGCGCTCTCTTCGGTTCATTGAAGACCACTCTTGCCGCCGCATTCTGGATCATCTGTAGAGGTTTGGTTGTGCAAGCTGGAAGTCCAGCCATTAGTGCATTGCTGTAGTCCAGTCTGGACAGAACAAGAGCCTGGACTAGGACTTGCGTAGCATGCTTGGATAGGAAAGGTCTAATTTTCCTAATATTGTAGAGGATGAATCTACAGGACCAGGTGGTGCTGGCAACCTGATCTGTGAAGTTAAGCTGATCGTCGATCACCACTCCCAGGTTTCTGGCCGTTCTGGAAGATGTGATGGTTGATGAGCCCAGTTGAATGGAGAAGTTGTGATGACTCTTGTTACAAAGCAGCTGTACATGAAACATATTGACTATAAGCAAAACATTTAACGTTATAAAAGTAAAAACAAAAAAGGTGAAAACACAGACAAAACACACACACACACACACCAATTCAAATACCCCACACACAGAACACTCCACACACACAATATACACACAAACGCGCAAACACATGGACGCGCAGACGCGCACACACACACACACACACACGCTTTGGTTGACTATCCCTGTGGGGACAGTCCATAGGCGTAATGTTTTTATACTGTACAAACTGTATATTCTATCCCCTATCCCTATCCCTAAACCTAAAGATCATAGAACACTTTTTGCATTTTTAGATTTGTAAAAAATATTGTTCTGTACAATTTATTAGCTTTTTTGCCCCTGGGGACCTCAATTTTGGTCCCCACGGTGACACGAGTCCCCATGTGTTGGTGTGTATTCGGGTTTAGGTCCCCACCGGGATATACAAACATGAACACACACACACAGTGGTTATCACTGAGAAAAACACATTTAAGATAAAGGAGAGAGAAACACAGGTCAAATATTAAACGGACTATAAATTCCTATATGCAATATTAATGTTGAGTAAAACTTTAAAATTCTAATTCTAAAGCAGCCCCCCAGGCCAGGCAAACAGTGCAAAACAGTATGTAAACAGTGGTGAGGAACCCAAAACTCCTCAGGAGAACCCAGGCCCAACCAGGGGATTCCAGTTCCCCTCTGGCAAAAGCAGCTGCCTCTGCACAAGCTCGACAGTGCTTGCACAACAAGGCTAAATAAAAATAAATAAATTTACTAATAAGGTAAATAATACATTTAAGATTATCATTAATAATCTAATAGCAGTTGAAATTTTGTAGTAAAGAAGTGTCAAGTAGCCGCGTCCTTCTTTATCCAGCTCTATAATCTCAGTTCTTGTCAGGTCGCCGCTTCCCATTCGTCGCTCTACCATCAGGTCTGGGCATGAACTGCATCCTGCTCGCTGTGGTAACCTTGGAACAATAAGACAAGACTGGCTGAGTGTAGAGTACTGTTATGCACTCTTTGATGCAACAAGTACATCAGTTGTGTTCCTGGTTCTGGTTTATCTAACTAATGCACCCTAAACCCTCTTTTATATTATGGAAGTGTAGTGTATGCAAGATTAAAAAGATGCGTCTTTAGTCTAGATTTAAACTGACAGAGTGTGTCTGCCTCCCAGCCAGTGCGGGGAAGACTATTCCAAAGTTTAGGCGCTAGATAGGAAAAGGATCTACCACCTGCACTTGATTTTGAAATTCTAGGTATTACCAACTGACAGGATGCCTGAGAGCATAATGCACGTGAAGGACTGTAATACAAGAGGAGTTCACTCAAGTACTGAAGAGCCAAACCATGTAGGGCTTTATAGGTAATAAGCAAGATGTAAAAAATTACATTTTCTAGAGAAAAAAACAACTGGATGATCAATCCCATTTTCAGACTTCTGCAACAAGACAGCGCCAGCACCCACATTACTAGCATCCACCTGTAAATGAAAAGGCTGGACAAATTTTGCAGCTGCTAAAACCGGAGCCTCCGTAAGCAGCATTTTTACATTTTCAAGTGCTTGTTGACACAACGGGGTCCAACAGAAATCCACGCCCCCACGCAACAAATTAGTCAAAGGCATTGCCACTGTAGAAAAATTGGTAACGCTTTAGATTACGACCCGCAAAGAACCGCATAAGTAAACTGAATTTACGGTGTAAGTTTTGGTAACTATAGTGTACCTACGTGCAGAGGTGGGTAGTAACGCGCTACATTTACTTCGTTACATTTACTTGAGTAACATTTTGGAAAATATGTACTTTTTAAGTCAAATTAAAAGTGTGTACTTTTACTCTTACTTGAGTAAATTTCTAATAGAAAATCTGTACTTTTACTTCGTTACATAACTTACATTGCGTGACGTTCCTTCGTTCCTTCATTTTAAAATATGCTTTTTAAAACGCGTTGTTTATTTCAAGGTTGTCGTCTCTTTTTACGGGCATTCCGAGTGA